>NW_011500469.1:44063-71563 GCF_000495115.2 Populus euphratica
CCACAAGACCAGAGAGCAAGGAATGGCCAATCAGAGCACGCCCATCCACCCAAGATAAATTAATGCTGGAACGAGGCTACATGCATGGCCCATGCAGGAGAGAACCTCACAGAAAACTCTACCAAGGAAAAGGAGCTCGATCAATGAAGCAAGAGGAACCCCCCCACACGGAGAGAACTAGAAATAGCTGACACTGGCCAAGAAGACAACAGCACCGCCAAGCCAACACAAAGCAAGGATAGCCTGGTCAGAAGCCCACGTGAAGAGAAAAATGATCATTGCCATGGAAATAGAAGACCATGAAAAACAAAGTCTGAAATTTGCGAAAGAGAGAAGCAATGGAGCTGCACTTGTTATCAAAGATGCGTCTGTTCCTCTCCTCCCAGATGATATATACAAGTATACCAAGGGAGACACGCCTCATTTTACCATCGGCGTTATTTCTACTCCTATGCAGCCCCCGTAAAGCACTTCTAATGGTGGACATACGTCTATTGAGATGCAGCCAGGATCTAATTAAATGCCAGAGGAGAGATGTCCAAGAGCAGCTGAAGAAAAGGTGACTGTGTGACTCCTCATCGACATGGAAAAAAACACATGTTGGGTCTGTTTGGATGAAGTGAAGCCTATCTCTGGTACGAAGCCTACCCAAAACCGCCAACCATAAAGTAAAACTATATCTCGGCATGGACCAAGACTCCCATACAACTTTTTCCCAAATCACTGGAGTGCCTCGAAATCTCAAGAAGTTATAAGCATGAGCCGTGAAAGGGCCTACAGAGTTGCTCCAGCTTTCCAACAACGAGAGAGCATGAGACCGGCTACCACCCATATCAACAAGCTTGTCCCGAAACTTAAGAATGGCTTTCCATAAAGGAGATGAACCTGGGTGTGGTATAGAGTCCCAGATGGAGAGAGAGTGTAAATAGAAGTGATGAACCCATTGAAACCAGATGGAGTCAGTTTTAAGATGAATATTCCACAATTGTTTAGCAATAAAACTGTTATTACGAGCTCTAATATCAAAGAGACCCAACCCTCCTTCATTCTTGGGAAGACAAAGTATGCGCCAAGCAACGAGAGCTGAATTGTTCTTAGAAATAGAACCTGTCCACAAGAAGTTACGTAATATGCAGATGATTTGTTTGAGGACAGTATCAGGAATAGGAAAAATGCTTAGCCAGAATTGAACCATGCCAAATAAAACAGATTTAATTAGCTCAACACGTCCAGCATAGCTGAGATGCTTCCCAAACCAACATTGGATTGTCGACTCAAGCTTATGTAGGAGAGGAGAGTATTGACTAGCAAGAAGGCGGTGAGGACTAAGAGGCACACCAAGATAGCGAAATGGAAAAGACCCTTCAACAAACCCAGTATCAGAAAGGATCAAGTGCTTGATATTGTCTGAAACACCACCAAAAAATATGGATGATTTGCTAGCATTAATGTTTAGCCCTGAAGTTTTACCAAAAATGACCAGTTGCTGGAATATAGAGACAACGGATTGGTGATCACCCCTAGAGAGCAGAATAACATCATCAGCAAATGCCAAATGACAAATACCAAGAGTGGCACACTTCGGGTGGAATCGAAAACTAGATGATTGTGAAGCCATGACTAGCATCCGGGAGAGATATTCCATGCAGACAATAAAGAGATAAGGAGATAAAGGATCACCCTGACGAACACCATTCTTCCCATGAAAAAAGCCATAAATATTTCCATTAACAGCTTCAGAGTAAGAGGCTGTTTCCACACACTGCATCACTAAATGGACAAAACGACTTGGGAACCCAAGCATCAACAGGAGACGGCGAAGAAAAGGCCACTGAACTGAGTCAAAAGCTTTCCTGAAATCAATCTTCATCAAGCATCGAGGAGAAGTCCGCCTACGCTCATAATTCCGAAGGAGCTCTTGAACTAAGTGGATATTATCTGCCATCAGACGACCCCCTAGAAAAGCATTCTGCATTGGACTAATAATAGTAGCAAGAGCATGGGATAGCCTCACAGCAATAATCTTGGCAATCACTTTGTATATCACATTGCAACAGGAGATCGGACGAAAATCTGAAGCAGAGGAAGCATTGGCCGATTTGGGAATAAGGGAAATGATGCAATGATTAATTTGTTTTAGTAGAGCACCCGACTGAAAAAAGTCCCGCACAGCAAGACAGAAGTTTGGGCCGACAACATCCCAAGCTTTTTTGAAAAAACAAGAGGAGAAACCATCTGGGCCAGGGGCTTTATCATCATCTATGGCAAAGAGAATATGCTGAATGTCTGCATCAGACACTGGAGCAAGAAGAGAAGAAATAGAAGCAGTGTCAAGTGTAGGACCATTGAGAACGACATTGATATCCAGGGGAAGAGTGTCCTTTGAAGTACCGAGCAACTGACTATAGTAATCCACGAAGACAGCCCCGACTTCATCAATAGAAGAAGTGAGGGAGCCATTACTCTATTGAATGGCAGGAATAAAGTTTTGCCCATGCTTCCTATTCATAAGTGCGTGAAAGAAGGAAGAACCTTTATCACACTCCTTAAAATATTTGCATTTAAGCTTTTGGGCAAAGAACTGTTGTTCGGCTGCCTTAAGATGGAGGAGATTCTGGCGGAGGCGCATGTCTTCATCATGAAGTTGAGAATTCGCCCGATCAGCAGAGAAAAGAGTTTGATGAGCATCTAGAGCAGCTTCGGCATGAGTAACCCTCTCGGAAATGTGGCTGTAATGAAGTTTATTGAGCTCCCGTAGAGGCCTCTTAATGTGTTTCAAGCGCTTACAGAGAATGAACATGGGAGTCCCTTGAACTGCAAAATGCCAGTTATTTGCAACCAACTCCAAGAAACTAGCATGGTTAGACCACATGTTAAAGAATTTGAAACACTTCTTTCCTATCAGAGATCGAGGATGGAAAGAAACAGAGGCGGGAGAATGATCAGAAAAAGCCCCAGGATTGTCAAAATGAACATGAACTGAATATCGATCAAAAGACCAAAGAGGATTAACAAGAACACGGTCAAGCTTGCTCCAAACTCTGCCATTAGACCAGGTGAAGTGACAACCTGAGTAATTGAAGTCAGTTAATCCAAGATCGGAGCAGCACTGCCTGAAATCAGCCGTTTCATAATTGGACACAGGCTCCCCATGGTGCTTGTCTGCTTGAGAGAGGAGAGAATTGAAATCCCCTAAAACAAGCCAAGGGGAATTAGGACTCCAGTTCCTCAGATAATTCCAAAGAGATCTCCTAGCAGTGACAGTGTTGAGCCCATAAATGAAAGAAGCATAAAATCTGAATTGATGAACTAAGCTATATATTAAGACATGGAGACCTTGAGCTGAAAAATCAATTAAGTCAACATTGACTGTAGCAGGGTTCTAGAGGATAACAATTCTAGCTGTAGAAGCCGCAGCTGCATTGGTCAAAACCTTCCATTTTTTCAATCTCATTTTTTGCAACAATTCCACTTTAGATGAGACCAATTTGGTCTCTAAAAGACCACAAACATCGAAATTATTCTTTCGCATGAGGTTGACTACCTCATGCTGCTTCAGAGGGCTATTTAACCCTCTGATATTCCAACTACGAATTAACATAAAGAGGTGGGGGTGGGAAGTAACCCCTCGCCCCTACCAAGGGCTCCATCCAAATTATTCTGAGCCCGTTTCCTTATGGGCAAACCAGCAGGGTTAGGTGGGCAATGAACAGGTGCACTTGAAACCACGGATTTGCCCTTATCAGACCGATGACTGGCTAAAACTGTAGCAGCTGAAGTATGAGTGTTAAGAGCAGTAGAGAAAGGCAAAGATGACTGGCATTCCTTGTGAACCAAATGAGGGTGCTCTTGAGCCAGGCCGGACTGAGAGACAGAAGAAGGCCTTAAAGGGGATTTACGCTTAACTTTTTTGTTTCTAACAACTTCCCAATCACCGGAGGAAGGCACAACATCACCATTCATAGACACAAACTGAGAGCTCTTTCTTTTTTTTTTTTGATCAAAATGTAAGTATATAAAGAGATCAAAAAATAAATACATTGCTGGAGTACCAGCAAGTCCACAAGCAAAGATGATCACAAAGGGAACAGGCTCCCTTATCGACCAAATAGCAATCCACAAATAAAATCAGAGAAAGAACGAAAAACGACTAAGAGGAGAACCTAAAAATAAGGAGCCCTTCTTAACCGAGAAAAAAGTAAAGCAATGTAAGTGAAGCCACCAACTGAAGAAATGAACAGCTATAAAAGCAAGCATGAAGCCGACAAAGATGAATCAGCTACAACAACAACAGTAGAAGGAAACTGAGAACTGAATGCAGGAGAGCCCGTAGCCTAGAAGCCAATTGTGGAGGCCAAAGACAAGGCAGCCTGAGAGGAAGCCATGAAAGCCATGCAAGTCGTTGAAGCCATGCAATAAAGCTACAGAGCCAAATAATGGCACCTAGGGAAATAACAA
The DNA here is from genome assembly GCF_000495115.2 of Populus euphratica. NCBI lineage: Eukaryota > Viridiplantae > Streptophyta > Magnoliopsida > Malpighiales > Salicaceae > Populus > Populus euphratica. Next base: position 48,522 of record NW_011500469.1, read on the forward strand.
AGCCCACGTGAAGCACAAGCAAATCGTCCAATCTAAAGGCCACACATCAAAGAAAGACAGAAAGGAGCATTGAAGGGGCTGCAGCAAAGCAGAAAAAGCTAGCCCACCGAGATGATTCCCCACGTGAAGAGTGACTATATACAGCCAGCAAATATTAATGGTGGAGGAACCCAACCAATCAGGAGTGAACACCGCAGGAAGCATTGAGATTAATTATGCAAATTATATGCATAACCGTGTAAGAATTGTGGAGACGAGGAGACAACCAAAAAACCCAACAGCCCCTAAATAAGAAGAGAAGGGAGCTCAATTGCTGGAAAGGAGAGCAGCAACCACCACCAAGAAGAGAACCCGATACTACCAGCCACGTGCATGGGACATGCAGAAGAAAGGAAAGCAGCACGATCATGGAGAGAAATCTCGGAGAGATAAGGAGCCACGCATAGAATGCTGGAAAGGAAATGAGGAGCTCGAGTAAAGACAACTGAGAAGCTAGTCCGACTCCCAACAAAACAGAAGACTTAAACTGCCTATTATTAAGCAGCCACAATAGATTATCCACTGAGGAAGTCACCAAGCAACCGGGAGGAGGTTATGATCCTTCTCATGAAAGTGAAGGAGCATGTAGAATATGATTTGGAATTTCCAAAAGAGGACGGCAAGTGAAGTACATTTATCTTCAAAAATTCTTCTATTTCTTTCCTCCCAGAGAAGGTAGACTAGAACACAGAGAGAAACTCTTTTCATTCTAGCAACCAAGCTTTTCTTTCTGCAAGGAAGACCGCGAACTGCACTGGTTAGAGTGGACATATTCCTGCGAAGATTTAACCAAGATTTTACCATGCACCACAAAGAGAATGTCCAGGCACAACCAAAGAACAAATGCTCATGACTTTCCTCTACTTGCCTACAGAATACGCATAGAGTGTCTATGGAGAGGAACCTCAGTCGATCTTTGTTTCCCAAGAATGGCCAGCCAAAGGGTGAAGCAATGCCTGGGAAGAGCCCATTGTTCCCAAACAATCTTGTCCCAATGGACTACTGAACTTCGAATTCTGAGAGAGGCATAAGCGTTAGAGGTGAAGCCTCCATCATTACGTGCCCAACTGGCCATTAAATCAATAACTTGTTGGTGGCCCCCATATGTCTCAACAAGTTGGTTTTTGAGAAGGATGAATGATTTCCATAACGGGGAGGAATTCTTGTGAGCAGAGGCGTGCCAAATGGAGTGCCTGGCTAAATAAAAGTGATGAATCCATCTAATCCAAACGGAGTCTTCCTTCAGATGAATGTTCCAGATATGCTTGGCAAGGAAGCAGTTGTTAAACACTTAGATATCAATCAAGCCCAAGCCTCCTTCATTCTTCGGAAGACAAACAGTTTTCCATGCTACAAGGGCAGCCTTGCTTCGACAAGTATTACCTGTCCATAAGAAGTTTCTACAAAGGCTAGTGATTTGCTTGATGACAGCATGCGGCATAGGAAAGATATTGATCCAGAACTGAACCATCCCATACAAGACAGATCTGATAAGTTCAAGTCTTCCTGCATAAGTGAGATGTTTACTGCTTGACTGCTTTTTATGATCGGCTTGTTTTAACTCGCAAGTGCACGAGTGTGCGATGTAGCAATTAACTCGGTAAGATCGAGGTCATATCCACAGAGAGCTAGATCTGGAAATTAAGCTAAGTAACAAAAAAAACTCAAGAGAAATTAAATTAACAATAACTTGGTTGAAAATAATTGATGGATTTGTTTTCAAAGATAAAAAAAAATGTAAATAGATTTTAAATGACAAGAAAAGTAAGTCTTGGTCCAAATCAATTTTAATGGTGATGTATTGGTGATTTCTTCAACATATATAAGATAACTCAACCTAATCTCAACGATGGTGATATTAGATCAGAAGATATTACAATGAAGATTAGAAAGATGAAGATTGATTATTGCTTAAGAATGAACAAGTACTTTCATATTAAGTAAGACATTGAATCAAGCAATCTCTATACCAGCTTAAGAATGAATAAGTACTTTCATATTAAGTAAGACATTGAATCAAGCAATCTCTATACCAAAACTAAAGTTTGTGCATAAAAATTCAAGATTATAACATTACCTAAATGATTTCTAAAATTTCTTTACAATAATAAATCATTCATGAAGAAAATAAGAAGATAAACATTAAGATTCATTCATATCCTAAAGAACTTACCTCAATCACCATTATCCTTGATTTGGATCCAAGAAAGAGTTTAGCCAACCATGATTATATATAAGAACACTTCAATAAACATGAAAGAACTTGAATCCAACTGAAAAAATAAGTTTTACAAACTAAAGAACCGAAATCTATAAAGAAGAACACAATACAATTTCAGAAAAAATTCGGACACAAATCTGACTCTAACTTTGGACAGCAATTCGACCCTCTTAGAAGCTTTTTTTGGAGAAGTCTATTAGAGACATATTTATAGGGAATTCTGTCACCTTTCCAGATCATTAAAGAACAGCTCATTTGGACACCTGAGTCAAAAGTTATGGGCAAAACACCGAAAGGTGTTCTGAAAAATCAAATCAAGACAGCTTTACAACTACTTTGGTGCACGTTTTTCTTCCTCATTTATGAGGTGTCTCCTTCTTCTTTTTGACCCAAAATAATGTTAAAATATCCCCTCCAGCTTTCCATCCATGTGCTTGCCTTCTTGGATCAATGGATTACCCAAAATAAATCAATTGTTATTTGTTGTGTGGACATGTAAGATCATGGATTGTGTTTGGGTTGATTTGAAGGTTGATTTGGGGTTGATTTAGGGCTGATTTGGGGCTGATTTTTGGGCTGAATTTGAGCATCAAATAAGTATACAAATGTACTTATTATTTGGGCTAAGATTGACATTGAAACCTTGAGTGTTTAATGGTTGAAGTTTGCACACAACATAAGGCAAGTTTGGGCTTGAAATAAATCATATGATATTCTTTTCTAGAATTGGAATAGAATTGATTTTTGGGACAAATTTGGAGCACTTATTTGAACCAAGATTTGCTTCAATCTTCAACTAAATATCTCTTCAATTCTTTGTTCTGAATTCCGACGTTGAATTTTCTGAATTAATTCATTTAAGCTCCAAAAACCTATCGAAACATTAAAACAAACTTCATTACTAAAAAACACATCAATTATTATAAAAACAACCAAATAAAAACAATAAATACATATGTAGAACAAGAGACTTAATGACACTTTTGATGCACAATCACACCCCCCAACTTAGATTTTGCTAGTCCTCAAGCAAAACAAAACATAAAACCTTTAAAATAAAAATAATAATAATAACAACCATAATTAGGCTCGATTCATCACACTTGAAGGACCTATCATGCAAACATTGGTATCTTTAACTTAGTGTACACAATAGCAAATAAAGAAAAATAAGCATACTCACATTCTCTAAATCAAACATCCATACAAAATTTCCAAATTCAGTCATATTTATCGTGCAACCAACATAATTGATTCATACGAAAACTCAACTTGTAATCTTCCATTCTCACCAACACAAACAAGGTAGCAAACTAGAGAAATATCTATATATTTTCTTTCTTTCTTTTTTCTTTCTTTGTTTTTTTTTTTTTTTTGAAGATATGATTTATTTTTTGTCTTTAAGTAGTCACTTCCCTTTTGACGCGAATACAAACATTTGTGATGAATGCACCCGGTTACTCACAAAGTCACAAACTTAAAGTGCTTTGCATACTCATATTTTAAGCTGCCGTTTGACGTAAAGATAAACATTTGTGATGAATACCCCTAGTTACTGAGCAACTCAAAACATTGGAGTAGATAGAACTTTGTACACATTTATTTATTTATTCGTGTAATAATTATTACTCTATTTACTTAAACCTTGTTTTGGACTGGATCAAAAGGGATAATCACAAGTAAAGCATCATACTCATCTTTCATGCATAATCACACAACTCACACAACTTTTACAAGGAAAGATGTATTTCAGTAATCTTAAAAAAAAGTATGCTATATCTTGCTTTATAAGATATTATCTATCCCAAATTAAAGTATGCAATGTTCAACATAATAATGAATCCAAAAATGTAATGATGATCCTAAACAAGTCTCATTCACATACGAATGCAAGTTTTTTTTTTTTTTAACAAGCATGGTTATCTCAAGCATTCAACATGATGAAATATCTAAAATTAAGTTTTACATTATCCTCAATGTAAAAGAGAAAGAGAAGAAAAGTATAAAGATTAGAAAATTGTTACTCCCCTTTTGTTTTCAAGGATGAATGTCTGATTGAATTGGGCATGAGTTGACTTCGTGCTTGATTTTTTTTAACCTGCATATCACAACTAAAAGAAAACATTGATTTTTTTATTTTTTTTTGAAAATAAAAAACCTCACACCCCCCAACTTAAAATAATGCATTGTCCCGAATGCATGAACACGAAAATATAAGAGATGGAAGAAAGAAGAAAAAATAATAAAAATGAAAAATAAAAATAAAAATAAAATAAAAATAAAAACTCATTACTTCTAATACTACAATGGTATTGGATCTTGAAGATCCAATGTCTCAACTTCAGCCACAACATTTTCAAGATAAGGTTTCAATCGATGACCATTTACTTTGAAAATATTTCCATTCTTGGGATTTTCTACCTCAAATGCACCATGCTCAGAGATGGATTTAATCACAAATGGACCGGTCCATTTTGTCCTCAACTTCCCAGGAAAGAGATGTAATCGTGAATTATACAAGAGAACCTTTTGACCAACATGAAAGGATTTTCTAAGAATATGTTTATCATGCAAAGTTTTCATCTTATGTTTTGAAATTTTTGCATTTTCAAATGCATCATTTCTCAACTCCTCTAATTCATCCAATTGAAGCTTTCTATTTTTGCCAACCTCGTTTTCATTGTCATTGAATTGCCGAATGGCCCAATATGCACGGTGCTCAATCTCAACAGGGAGATGACAAGGCTTTCCATAAACTAGCCTATAAGGAGACATTCCTAAAGAGGTCTTATAAGCAGTGCGATATGCCCACAAAGCATCAACTAGTCGTAGGGACCAATCTTTACGGTTTGGATTGACTGTTTTCTCTAAAATGTTCTTGATCTCCCTATTTGCCAACTCAGCTTGGCCACTAGTCTGTGGGTGATAGGGGGTACTGACCTTGTGAATTACACCATATTTTCTCATCAAAATCCCAACGGGCTTGTTACAAAAATGTTTTCCCCCATCACTAATCATAGCCCGGGGCATGCCAAAACGAGAGAAAATATTTTCTTTCAAGAATTTGACCACAACTCGATGGTCATTGGTTCGAGATGCAATGGCCTCCACCCATTTAGACACATAATCAACAGCAACAAGGATGAATTGGTAACCAAATGAACTTGGAAAAGGTCCCATGAAATCAATCCCCCAACAATCAAATATTTCCAAAACAAGGATGGGGTTAAGGGGCATCATGTTACGCCTAGTGAGGCTACCTAGTCGTTGGCATCGGTCACATGCAACACAGAAGGCATGAACATCTTTAAACATGGTAGGCCAATAAAAACCACACTGCAAGATTTTGGCAATGGTTTTCTTGGAAGAGAAATGCCCACCACAGGCTAATGCATGACAAAAATTAATGACCCTTGGAATTTCATGATCAGGGATGCACCGCCTAATAATTTGGTCAGGACAATATTTAAATAGGTAGGGGTCATCCCAAAAAAAGGTGCGCACATTGCGCAAGAATTTTTGTTTGTCAAGTTTAGACCAATGAGAAGGAATTTGACTTGTGGCTAGGTAATTTGCTATGTCAGCATACCATGGAGAACCAATGTAAGAGACAGTACCTGCACAAAATAAATTTTCATCAGCAAAGAGTTCATTTATTGGAGATTCATCAATTATGGTCTTATAGCTTGAAAGACGAGACAAATGATCAGCTACTACATTCTCTACTCCCTTTTTATCTCGAATTTCAATGTTAAACTCTTGGAGTAGGAGGATCCATCGAATCAAACGTGGTTTGGCATCTTGTTTTGTGAGCAAATATTTCAATGCTGCATGATCAGTGAAAACAATAACAAGAGATCCAACCAAATAAGACCTAAACTTGTCTAATGCAAAGACCACAGCTAAGAGTTCTTTTTCAGTTGTAGTGTAATTCAATTGAGCATCATTCAAAGTCTTGCTAGCATAATATATGACATGAGGTTTCTTGTCTTTTCTTTGCCCTAAAACAGCCCCAACCGCAAAATCACTAGCATCACACATCAGTTCAAATGGTAAAGACCAATCAGGAGCTTGTATGATTGGTGCAGTTGTCAACAACCCTTTAAGCTTTTCAAAAGCTTCTTGACATTTTGATGTCCAATCAAATGGGACATCTTGTGACAACAAGTTACACAATGGTTTGACAATGGTACTAAAAGAATGAATGAATCTTCGATAAAAACCAGCATGTCCTAAAAAGGATCTCACATCTTTCACAGTCTTAGGGGTAGTTAATTTTTGAATGACTTCCACTTTTGACTTATCTACCTCTATCCCTTTTGAAGAGACAATGTGACCTAAAACAATGCCATGTGTCACCATAAAATGACACTTCTCCCAATTGAGTACAAGATTGCTCTCTTCACACCTTTCAAGAACTTTTTCTAGATTCATTAGACACAACTCATAAGAATCCCCATAAACTGAAAAATCATCCATGAAAACTTCCAAAAAATTTTCCACCATGTCACTAAAGATACTCATCATACACCTTTGAAAAGTGGCTGGTGCATTACACAAACCAAATGGCATTCTTCTATAAGCATAAGTACCAAAAGGACAAGTGAAAGTGGTTTTTTCTTGGTCTTCTAAAGAAATCTCAATTTGGTTGTAACCTGAGTATCCATCCAGAAAACAATAGAAAGCTCTTCCAGCTACTCTTTCAAGCACTTGGTCTAAAAATGGAAGCGGAAAATGGTCCTTCCTAGTCACCATGTTCAATTTACGATAATCAATGCACATACGCCATCCAGTTTGGATTCTAGTTGGTACCAGCTCATTATTTTCATTCTTCACTACCGTGACTCCAGATTTTTTTGGGACAACTTGGGTTGGACTAACCCATTTTGAGTTTGCAATAGGGTAAATGATACCTGCATCAAGTAGCTTAAGCACTTCACCTCTCACTACTTCCTTCATGTTTGGGTTCAATCGTCTTTGCATTTGCCTCACAGATTTAGCCTCTTCTTCAAGATAGATTCTATGTGTACATAAAAGAGGGCTAATTCCTTTCAAGTCAGTAATTTTCCACCCAATTGCTTTCTTGTGTTTTCTCACCACTCTCAAAAGTTTGTGTTCTTGCTCTATGCTAAGTTTTGATGAGATCACAATAGGATATGATTCATCTTCCCCTAGAAATGCATACTTAAGATCACTCGGTAAAGGCTTCCTTTCTAGTTTATCAGGCTGGACAAGAGATTCCTCAACTTTCACTTGGGGTGAAATCAAAGGCTCAAATGATGGGGTCCATTGACCTATTGACATAATAGGCATTGGATCTAGATAAGTCTCGAGTTCTCTTACTTCCTCATCAACACATTCCAAAGAACAAGATCTTTCATCATGAATTAAAGTTCTCTCCAATGGATCCTTGATCCACACTCTCTCAAAGTGTTCTTGACAAACTGTTTGGATGAAATCTACCTCTCTAATGTCCTCATGTTCCCCGATTTGTTTGGAGACATTGAATATGTTCATCTCCACAGTCATATTCCCAAAAGACAATTTCATCACCCCATTCCTACAGTTAATTAAGGCATTGGATGTAGCTAGGAAAGGTCTCCCTAAGATGACTGGGATGGGGGCATTAGAACCTTGAATTGGTGCGGTGTCTAATACTACAAAATCAACAGGAAAGTAGAATTTATCTACTTGGACCAACACATCCTCAACGATACCCCTGGGAATCTTGATTGACCTATCAGCTAATTGAAGGGTGATTCGAGTAGGCTTGATTTCTCCTAAACCTAATTGTTCGTAAACAGTATAGGGTATTAAATTCACACTTGCTCCTAAATCCAACAAAGCTTGATCTATCTTATGACTTCCAATAATGCATGAAATGGTAGGACAACCAGGATCTTTGTATTTGGGAGGGGTCTTAAACTGGATGATGGCACTAGCATGTTCAGTTAGAAAGGCTCTTTCTTTCACATTCAATCTCCTTTTGACTGTGCATAAATCCTTAAGAAACTTTGCATAAGATGGAACTTGTTTAATTGCATCAAGGAGTGGAATATTGACTTTCACTTGTTTGAACAATTCATAGATTTCCGAGTTCATAAGATCTTGTTTAGGTTTTCCTAACCTTTGTGGAAATGGTGCTCTAGGAACAAATTCTAAATCACTCATTTTGACTCCAATCTTTCTTGAATCATCTCCTTTCTCACTCATCTCTTTCTCATTTATCTCACCTTCTTTGTCACTCAAACTCTCATTCGTCACTTGTGTTTTGATTCCCTCTTCACTTTCCCTAGATTTCTCCTCCACAATACCTTTAGGAATCCTAAAACCTACACCTTTATCAACAATCTTTCCACTTCTAAGGGTAGTGATGGCTTGGACTTGTTCATGGTTTGAAGGTTCACTAGGTGAGGATTCACTCATGTGTACCTGACCTCTAGGATTGGGCATTGGTTGAGCTGGGATTTTTCCCTTCTCTTGAATGCTTAGTGATTGAGTCAACTTAGTTAGTTGACTTCGAATGTCATCTAAGGTCCTATTGGTCTGGTCTTGGAATTTGTAAACTTGGTTGTTGATTCCTCCTTGCGTTTGCATGAATTGTTGAAGAGTATCCTCTAAGGATCTCTTATGAGGTGGTTGGTATGTGTTATGTGTGGAAGCATGAAATGGTTGGGGTGGAGGTTGAAATGTTTGAGGTACTGAAGAGCCCTCATTTCTCCATCCAAAATTTGGGTGGTTCCTCCATCCAGGATTATAGGTCTCAGAGTAGGGATTGCCTACTTGGTTTGGAAATGGCTTTCTAACATTACTTAAATCAGAAGTTTGGCCATATAGCACTTCCTTGAAGGCTGGAATGGTAGGACATTCAGTTGTCCTATGCCTTTGCTTTCACAAACAACACAACTTTCCTCTTGTTGTTCACTTATGACATGCACTTTTTTAATCTCAAGAGACTCTACTTTCCTAGCCAATGAGGCTAATCTAGCATTGAGGTCATCAGTCTCTTTCAATTGAAACTTCCCACTTGAATGAGAAATGGTGTTTCTAGACTCAACATGAACTGGGAGAGAAGTCTCCCATTGCTTTGTGTTTTCAGCCAATTGATCAAAAAAATCAAAGGCCTCACTTGGTTCTTTGTCATAAAACTCACCATTACACATGGTTGACACTAGCTTTTTAAAATCTGCGGTAAGAGAGTCATAAAAGAAACTCACTAACCTCCACATCTCAAAACCATGATGAGGGCATGCATTTAACAAGTCTTTGAACCTTTCCCAAGCTTGGTGAAATGACTCATTTGGACTACAAGAAAAATTCATCATTTGACGTTGTAAAGCTGCTGTCCTATGAGTGGGGAAGTATTTTTTCAAAAATTCAGCTTGCATTTCTCTCCATGTACCTATAGACCTAGGACGCAAGGAGTTTAGCCAAAGCTTGGCTTTATCCTTTAGAGAGAATGGGAACAATTTAAGCCGAATGGTTTCCTCTGTGCATGTTCTATCAATAAAAGTATTACATACCTCTTCAAAGTCTTTAATGTGTATGTATGGATTTTCAGAATCCATACCATGAAATGTGGGAAGAAGTTGAATCATGCCCGGTTTCAAATTGAAAGCTTGTTGGTTAAGAGGTAAGATAATACACGAAGGTGTACTTTGTCTAGCTGGGTGAAGATACTCTCTAAGAGTTCGAAAATTAGGTTGATCATTGAATTGTGGAGGTCCATTACCTTGAACACTCCCTTCACCCTCTACATCTTCAACATTAGCCATGATAAAATAATAATAATAATAATAATATAACAATTATATGAATATGAAAGGAAAGGAAAGAAAAAAAATGCAAATAAAAGTAATAGCTCAAAAATAAAAATACAACAAATTAAGAAATTCACTCTCCAACTAATAAGCACTATTAACAACAATAAACATTAAAAGATAATTATAACAAGCATGAATAAACAAAAGGCGGTAATACCGGCCAAGCACTTCAAACAATAAATATAAGAAAAATAATCATAACAAAACAACAAAATAAAAAGGAAATAAACAAGAGGCGGTAATACCGACCAAGCACTTTAGACAATAAATATAAGAAAAATAACAATAATAAACATTAAAAGATAATTATAACAGGCATGAATAAAAAGGCGGTAATACCGGCCAAGCACTTCAAACAATAAATATATAAAAAAAAATAAGCATAACAAAACAACAAAATAAACTGAAATAAACAAGAGGCGGTAATACCGGCCAAACACTTTAGACAATAAATAAAAACAATATCAACAAAATAAAATGAAATAAACAAGAAAAATATTAGAAACTAATAAGAGTAGACAATAAAAGAAAAATGGTTGAACCAACCAAAATCCAACAATTAATACTCCATTCCACAGTCCAATATCCGAAACGTTAAGGTAGAAAATTTTTTTAGGCGGTAAAACCAGCCAATTGATTTTTTTATATGATTTTTTTTTTAGTTTCCCAATAATCAAATCTAAATTTGTTACCTTTGCTTGCTAGCTCCCCGGCAACGGCGCCAAAATTGCTTGACCGCTTTTTATGATCGGCTTGTTTTAACTCGCAAGTGCACGAGTGTGCGATGTAGCAATTAACTCGGTAAGATCGAGGTCATATCCACAGAGAGCTAGATCTGGAAATTAAGCTAAGTAACAAAAAAAACTCAAGAGAAATTAAATTAACAATAACTTGGTTGAAAATAATTGATGGATTTGTTTTCAAAGATAAAAAAAAATGTAAATAGATTTTAAATGACAAGAAAAGTAAGTCTTGGTCCAAATCAATTTTAATGGTGATGTATTGGTGATTTCTTCAACATATATAAGATAACTCAACCTAATCTCAACGATGGTGATATTATATCGGAAGATATTACAATGAAGATTAGAAAGATGAAGATTGATTATTGCTTAAGAATGAATAAGTACTTTCATATTAAGTAAGACATTGAATCAAGCAATCTCTATACCAAAACTAAAGTTTGTGCATAAAAATTCAAGATTATAACATTACCTAAATGATTTCTAAAATTTCTTTACAATAATAAATCATTCATGAAGAAAATAAGAAGATAAACATTAAGATTCATTCATATCCTAAAGAACTTACCTCAATCACCATTATCCTTGATTTGGATCCAAGAAAGAGTTTAGCCAACCATGATTATATATAAGAACACTTCAATAAACATGAAAGAACTTGAATCCAACTGAAAAAATAAGTTTTACAAACTAAAGAACCGAAATCTATAAAGAAGAACACAATACAATTTCAGAAAAAATTCGGACACAAATCTGACTCTAACTTTGGACAGCAATTCGACCCCCTTAGAAGCTTTTTTTGGAGAAGTCTATTAGAGACATATTTATAGGGAATTCTGTCACCTTTCCAGATCATTAAAGAACAGCTCATTTGGACACCTGAGTCAAAAGTTATGGGCAAAACACCGAAAGGTGTTCTGAAAAATCAAATCAAGACAGCTTTACAACTACTTTGGTGCACGTTTTTCTTCCTCATTTATGAGGTGTCTCCTTCTTCTTTTTGACCCAAAATAATGTTAAAATATCCCCTCCAGCTTTCCATCCATGTGCTTGCCTTCTTGGATCAATGGATTACCCAAAATAAATCAATTGTTATTTGTTGTGTGGACATGTAAGATCATGGATTGTGTTTGGGTTGATTTGAAGGTTGATTTGGGGTTGATTTAGGGCTGATTTGAGCATCAAATAAGTATACAAATGTACTTATTATTTGGGCTAAGATTGACATTGAAACCTTGAGTGTTTAATGGTTGAAGTTTGCACACAACATAAGGCAAGTTTGGGCTTGAAATAAATCATATGATATTCTTTTCTAGAATTGGAATAGAATTGATTTTTGGGACAAATTTGGAGCACTTATTTGAACCAAGATTTGCTTCAATCTTCAACTAAATATCTCTTCAATTCTTTGTTCTGAATTCCGACGTTGAATTTTCTGAATTAATTCATTTAAGCTCCAAAAACCTATCGAAACATTAAAACAAACTTCATTACTAAAAAACACATCAATTATTATAAAAACAACCAAATAAAAACAATAAATACATATATAGAACAAGAGACTTAATGACACTTTTGATGCACAATCATTTACCTAGCCAACCTTGAATAGCAGTTTCTAGCTTGTGTATTAGCGAAGAATACTGGCTTGCAAGGAGCCTGTGAGGGCTTAGAGGAACGCCTAAGTATCTGAACGGGAAAGCACCTTCAGAGAAGCCAGTATCTGCTAAAATAGTTTGCTTCAATGGAGCAGTTACACCACCAAAGAATATGGGTGATTTTGAAGTGTTAATATTCAAGCCAGACATTTGCCCGAAGAGCTTCAATTGCTGAAGGAGCACTTGAACTGAAAGCCTGTCCCCTCGACAAAGTAGAATAATATCATCAGCAAATGAAAGGTGAGAGAGACCAAGCTCTTGACATTTTGGGTGAAACCGAAAGTCAGGATTTTGGGATGCTAAGCGCAGCATCCTAGAAAGGTATTCCATGCAAATGATGAAAAGGTAGGGAGAGAGAGGATCCCCTTGCCTCACACCGCATTTGCCTGGAAAAAACCTAAACAACTCTCCGTTGACAGCAACTGAATATGAAGCCGTTTCAACACAGGTCATGACTAGGTGAACAAATTGATCAGGGAAGCCAAGAAGGAGGAGAAGATGCCGCAGAAAAGGCCATTGGACAGAGTCAAAAGCTTTTCGAAAATCAATTTTGATGAGGCATCTAGGGGAGGCTCGTTTCCTTTCATAGTGCCTGAGCAGCTCCTGTAGAAGATTAATATTGTCATTCATGCGGCGACCACCCAAGAAGGCATTTTGCAGGGGGCTGATGATGCTATCAAGGGCACGCCCCATTCTGGTAGCTAGAATTTTGGAGATGATCTTGTACACTACATTACAACAAGAAATGGGTCTAAAGTTCATGGCATCAGAAACCTAGGCAAACTTCGGAACCAGAGCTATGATAGAATGGTTTATCTGTTTAAGAAGCTGACCAGATTGGAAGAAACTTTGCACCGCAGCACATAGGTCAGGACCAACCACATCCCAGGACTTCTTAAAGAAAAAAGCTGAATAACCATCTGGGCCTGGAGATTTGTTGTCACCAATACTGAAGAGGACTGCTTTAATATCATCAGAAGAGACATTGGCCAGTAGAGAGGCATGTAAAGAGGGATCTATACAAGGACCATAACCAACAACAGACTCATCCAAAGGGGATGTAGCACCCGAAGTACCCAACAGTTGAGAGAAGAATTTAATAAAAACATCCCCTACCTCACTTTGGGAAGTTGTGAGGGAGCCATCACTACGGTGAATCGCAGGAATGAAGTTCTTCTTATGCTTTTGATTCATCAACGCATGGAAAAAGCTAGTCCCTCGATCACAGTCCCTAAAGAAGTTGCATTTTAGTTTTTGGCTATAGAACATCTTCTCCAAAGATTTAAGATTAACAAGCTCCAGGCGAAGTTTACGATCCTGCTCCAGCAATTGGATGTTGTCCTTATGGTCTTGAAGCAAAGATTGGTGTTGGTCTAGTTGAGCTTCAGCTCGGCAAACTCTTTCTGAGATGTGACCAAAATGAAGTTTGTTAAGCTGTTTTAAAGGACCTTTGAGGAGCTTGAGTTTCCTGCATAAGACATACATCGGGGAACCATAAACCTCAGCATGCCAGTGCTCCAAAAGGAGAGATTGATAGTCCTGATGTTCTACCCACATGTTGAAGAACTTGAAGCTAGTTCTCTTTGGTTTATATTGGGGCCCAATACAGACCGATATGGGAGAGTGGTCAGAGAAGGCACCTGGGGTGCTAAAATGGACATGAACAAAGTGTTGAAAGCTCGACCAGTGAGGATTAATCAAGACTCTATCAATCTTGCTCCAAATTTTACCATTTGTCCAGGTGAAATGGCTACCAGTGAAGTTAAGGTCAGAAAGACCTAACATAGAGCAACAAGATCGAAAATCAGCAACTTCATAAGAGGAGACAGGCTCTCCATTGTGCTTGTCCTCTTGAGATAACATAGAGTTGAAGTCGCCCATAATAATCCAGGGAGAGGTTGAGTTCCATCTCTGTAAGTCTTGCCAAAGAGCTCTACGAGCAATAATAGTGTTATAACCATAAACAAAAGTTAAAGTAAAAGAATAGTGATGTACCAAGCTATTGATGGTGACATGAAGACCCTGGGAAGAAAGATCAACAAGCTCCACCGAAACAGTAGAAGGGTTCCAAAGAACCAAAATACGTGCAGTGTTTGAAGCTGCAACATTAGACAAAAATCTCCAATTCTTGAGTCGGAGTCTATGCATGAAAGACACAGCAGAAGAAGACAGTTTGGTTTCCACAAGACAACAAACATCTAGTTTATTCTTCTTCATGAGGCTTGCGACCTCATGTTGCTTGAGAGGACTGTTTAGGCCTCTCACATTCCAGCAGTAAATCTTCATGGATAAGGGGGGGTGGGAAGTAACCCCTCGCCCCTGTTAGGGACATCATTAGTGCATTGCAGAGCCCCCCTCTTTGGGGGTAAATCTTTTGAACGGGAACGACCTTGAGCACCTGAAACAACCACAGACTTGCCCTTATCACCCCTTGTGCCAACTAAATCAGAAGGAGATGTTGGAGTGATGGAGGAACCAGGCTTTAAAGGAGGGAGCGGACAATCACAGTGAGGTTGTGATCCCAACCTGTGGAAAACAGAATCCCTGCCTTTGGGAACGGAAGCTGGAGCTGGAGTCGTAGTAGAAGTCTGGTGTTGTCCTGGTGCACTTATAGCAACCACAGATTTGCCCTGAGCAGTCCCAGAATCCACTTGAGGAGGGGGTGCTGGAATGGTGTGAATGACAGTTGTTGGGGAATGAAGTTGGCTTTCCTCCTGAACCGGATGAGTGGCCTTGTGAGACAGGTGGGAGTCCACCTGACGGGATTTCAAAGAATCCCTTGAGGGGGAGTGGTTGCGTCTCCCTTTTTTCCGTTGAACTACTTCCCATCCATCAGGGTTAGATGTAGCATCTCTTCTCATGGTGTCCAACTCAGTCTCAACCGGAGTGGAATAGGGAATAGAAGCATCCGGCAAGTTTACCTCCGGCTTGTCATTCACAGTAGGGCCTTGTTGAGGTTCCAAACAAATGCAAACAAAATTGTTGCTTGTGGGAGCAGGGGCGACAGAGACAGTTGTCTTTGGATTTCTTGTGATATTAGAAGTTGGGATGTTGGTGCAAGTGGAAGTTAAGTGTCCAAGTTTTCTGCAATGCTTACAAAAACGTGGGAGAGTTTCATACACAACTTGTTGATGAAGTATGCTACTATTCGGCAAAGTAACTTCAATGGAGGAAGGCAGATCAGATAGTAAATTTACTTCAACCAATACCCTGGCATAGGAAAGTCTGGCCATAGAAGCAGTAAACATATCACTTTGAACAGGTCTGCCAAGAACACTGGCTATTTTTGACAAACATTTGACTGACCAACATTTAAGTGGGAGATTAGGGAATTTAACCCATACCGGAACAGTGTGCATCTCCTTAGATGAGAATTCAAAATACTCTGGCATTGACTTAAGAATGAGAGGCCTACCATAAACTAAATAAGGGCCGCCATCTAAAACATTTAATTTGTCAGCATCATTGACAAAAGTAAAAATCAACCAACCAGAATCATGAATAGTTATGGATGCCTCACATTGCCATGTGTTGAGAATAAGATTTTGCAAAGCTTTGAAGCCTGGTGAACGACCAGCAATATAACCAACAAGGCAACGCTTCCAAAGATCACATTTAGTGTCTAAGTCATCATCAAGCAAATTACAGCCTCGAGTATCAGTAAAAGCAGAATAATGGAGGAGCTTAGGGCAACGAATATTGTCACGATTAGAAACAAACAAATTGCGCCAGGAGCTAGAAGAAGGCTCAGAATGGTTGGGATTACCACTTACCACAGGATCCACAGGAGCAAACTTGGTGTTATTGGGGACTGACGTGGTGCATGTGGCCTTGGCAACAACAGCTGGCTGGCCAGATACAGGGGAAGCAACATCAGCAGATTGAACGACTACAGGGGACCCAACTGTGGTTGGCTGAGCACTTGCTGAGGATGCAACAGGCATAGGTGGGGCCAATACCACTGGAGAGGTGAAAAATTTAGAGCCCCTTGCGTAATCCTCAGGAGAAGAATCAAAATCCACTTCCTCATCTTCCAAATCTTCTTCATCAGACCAATCATGGACAAAAACATGATTAATACTGGGGGCTGGATCAGTGTGATGCTGAGGCTCTGAACCATGTGGGGAAGAGATGACATGATGATCAGTACAAGTACAATCAGCGCCTGAAGCATTCGGCGGGCTGTGATTCAAATTTGAATTGTGATGCACTGTAGCATGAACAGTACGAGACAAAGAAGGGGCTGCTAAAGCTAGAACAGTTAAATCATGAATAAGTGCAGAATTTTGCTGTTTCAACTGAGATTTATGGGACCCAGTCTTCTTCTTTTTGTTAGCCATAACTAGAAGGAAGACAAGAAACAGCAGATCATAGGAACGGAGAAAGAAAACAGTGGCAGGAGATCAGTGTACACGAGGGAAAATCTTCATACGGAAGGAGAGCATCTCTCTCTAATTTCTCTCTCTTACTGAGAGCTCTTTCTTTTTTGATCAAATGTAAGAATTATATAGATCAAAAAGAGCAAGGCAAGCTTGCAAAACAGGCTGAAAACCAGCAGTACAATAAGCTATACATATCCAGAACAAAAAAGGGAGCAGACTCCCTTGAACAAACCATAGTAAGGTAAGCTTATAAATAGAAAGTAGAAGGAGCAAATTCCCTTGAATAACAAAATAAAGGGAACAAACCCTCTTAAACAGAAGACGTAGATGAATCAACCACAGCTACGGGAGAAACCCACAAGCTGAAGCCAAAACCAGACAAGTCGATGATCATAATAGAGAGTCATGCAGAAAATCCATGGATGATGAATGTTCTACTGTCCAGGTAATCATTCTACCATCCAGATAGAGACAATACTAGCCATCCATGTAAAGCATGCCCATCCACGCAGAGATGTAGGGGACCATCCAAGCAAATAAGACCACATGCACGTGGAGGTAGGGCTCTTTCATCATCACATCTAGAGACATGAGCCATAATCAATTCTAAATTGTCGGCCAACCACTGAATTACCAAGCAATTAAGGCCATATGCACGTGGAGGCAGAGCCCTTTCATCATCACATCTAGAGACATGAACCATAACCAATCAGAAGCTTCCAGCCAGCCAAATTAAAAGATAGGCCATGCAGAGACCATGCAGGTACAGGAAACCATACACGTCCCCCCCTCAACAGGAAAGGAAGATAGAATTACCAAGAGCTCAAAAATAAAAAGAGTGTGGAAACGCAGGCAAGCTCAAGTAATCCCATGCAGGACACAAAGGAACCGCAAGCAGACAAAAGAAGTTAAATGAAACCGACCAATAAGGAGAGCACATAACAGCAATATAGCTTCAACACGCCAGGAAAAAATCCGTCAAGAGCAGGGACTGGCTCCTTGATAAGACACGTGAACTCACCATGCAGAAACATAGTAATCCCAAGACCACGATGCAAAGGCACCGAGACATCTATGTAGAGGCTCTTCCAGCAATATAGCCATGCAGAGTCTAAGGAGATGCAGGCAATCAGAGAACAGCAGACCATTCCATGTAGTGCAGCCTTCCATTAGACTGCTCTGCGCACGCCAGGAGCAAGTGAAGACAAGGCAACAGAGGAATGCCTTCTTAAACCGAAGGAACAATCCACTTAACCAGGAAAAGGAACACCATCATCCATAATGGAGGGAATTTTCAGCCATCCATGAAGAGACAAATAGCAGCCATCCGTATAAAGAATGCCCCATCAATTCAGAGATGTAGAAAGTCATCCTTACCAAGATAGAGATAGCCCGGCTAGGCTCCAGCTAGAACCTATTAGTACTCTAGCTGTCAAGAACGAGGAGTAACAGAGAACATGGGAGTATATAGAGATAGATGGCTTTCATCATCACGTTCATAGAACGAAGCAAAAGTAATCAGAAGCTTCCACCCATCTAAATTAAATGGACCAAGTTAAGCATATTAAAGCACTAACAACCAACAGCCCGCTGCTCCACCCATGCAGAAATGAGGAAGCACGCACGTCCAGCACATGCAAGTTCATGCAAAGAATTTTTTTTTTTTTTTTTTTTTGCATACCGATGAAGAGAATAGCCAATCTGCCCCCCATCCATAATAAATGCCCTACTCAGCCCTGCAAGCACAACTCAGCCATGCCAGATATAACGCCAGTCATTAATGCAAAAAGCACAATCTATTGTCAACCATGCAAAGAGGAGGATCCATCCCAATTACAGCCGAGAAGATTGAACCAAGCAGCCAATAAACGGTGGACAACTACTCACCCATGCAGAACCGCCATGCATGTCTGGCCCCTAACAGAGAGAAATTATAAAGGCCAAGCCATCCCACCCGCACAACTAAATGACATCAGAACTCCATGCAACCAATAGCCAATAGCACCCGTTACCCCATGCAAGGACGTGGGAATACCATGCAGAGGAGAAGGAGATACTGTTCCATGCAAAGACAACAAATTATCCATGCAGAGGCTAGGGAATTGCAGCCAACCATAAGACAGTATATCATTTCATGCAGCTGAGGAGATGCAGCCAACCATAGACAATAGATCATTCATGCAGCGTCACACAACAAAACCCATGCAGAAATAGAGCAATCCCAACTCCACCATGCGAAGACACCAAGGCTCATCCACCAGTATAGCCATGCAGAGGCTAAGGAGATGCAGCCAATCGAAGGGACATATAGCAAAGTCCAGCCAAAAAAAGCAACAGCAAGTGGTGATCCCATAACAATCAGCAACTAGTCAATTAGGAATGGGGAGATCACGCTGATGAAAGCGTAATATCATGTAGAATAACACTTGAAACCGCCGAAATATAGGCTCCACAGGGGAGCAAGAATTTTCAAAAACCCTTCTGTTCCTTTCTTCCCATATCAAGTAAACAACAACGCTGAGGGATACTCTTTTCATTCTAGTAACAGCAGCTTTTCCTTTGAGAGGAAGGCCCCGAATTGCACTGTTGATGGTGGTCATGCCTCGCCTTAGTCTAAGCCAGGATTTAACTTTCATCCACAAGATGGAGGTCCAGCTGCAGGCAAAAAATAAGTGGTCGTGGTTCTCTTCATGATCCTGACAAAATACACAACTAACATCAATGTCAACGAAATGCATCCTGTCTTTTGTTCGCAGCCGCTTCAGCAAGGCAAGCCACAGGATGAAACTATGTCGCGGAAGACACCAGGGCTCCCAAACCACATTCATCCAAGAGACTAGGGTTCCTTTGGTTCTCAAGTATTCATAAGCATTAGCTGAAAAAAGCTTTGTAGAATTAGCCCAACTTTGCAACATGGAGATAACTACTGGTTGCCCTCCACAGTCATCAAGGAGATGGTCGCGAAGTTTGATGAAAGATTTCCATAAGGGGGAGGAGGTTTGTTGCAAGGGAACTGTCCAGATGTTAGTGTCTTGCAAATAAAAATGGTGCACCCAACGAATCCTAATAGAGTCAGCTTTTAGATGAATATTCCATAGCTGCTTCACAAGAAAGCAATTGTTCCTTGCTTTAATGTCAAATAAACCAAGACCTCCTTCAGCTTTTGGCAGGCAGATGTTTTTCCAAGCAACCAATGCAGATGCATTCCTAACTGTATTACCAGTCCAGAGAAAGTTCCTGCAAATACAAGTAATTTGATTGATAACACTCTCTGGAAGGGGAAAGATACTAAGCCAAAATTGAACCATTCCAGATAAAACAGAGCCAATTAGTTCCAGCCGCCCAGCATAAGATAAGTTTTTCCCCATCCAGCTTTGAATAGCAGTTTGAAGTTGATGCAGGAGGGGATAGAACTGGCTAGCCAGAAGCTTGTGGGGGCTGAGAGGGACCCCAAGGTATTTGAAGGGAAAGCTGCCTTCTGAGAAACCAGAATCTTGGAGGATAGTTTGTTTCAAGTTGTCGCCAACACCACCAAAATATATAGAGGATTTTGATGGATTAATATGAAGTCCTGAAGCTTGGCCGAAAGCTTGAAGCTGCTCAACCAGAATTTGGACAGAGGAACAATCCCCTCGGCATAATAAGAGAACATCATCAGCAAATGCAAGATGACAAATATGATGAGGCGCACACTTTGGGTGAAAGTGAAAAGCTTGTTGTTGACTGGCCATTCCCAGCATACAGGAGAAGTATTCCATACATATTAGGAAGAGATAGGGAGAGAGAGGGTCGCCTTGCCGAACTCCATATTTTCCAGGGAAGAAACCATAAAGATTGCCATTAACAGCAACAGAATAGGAGGGGGTTTCCACACAAAGCATCACTAGATGAACAAATCGCTGGGGGAAACCTAATAGATGGAGGAGAGTTCTAAGAAAAGGCCATTGCACTGAATCAAATGCTTTCTTGAAGTCAACTTTGATGAGGCATCGGGGGGAGGTCCTCTTCCTACCATAATGCCGGAGTAATTCTTGAGTCAGATTAATGTTATCAATCATGCTTCTCCCACCAAGGAAAGCGTTTTGAGCTGGATTAATGATACCTTGGAGGGCACATCGTAGCCGTCCTGCAAGAATTTTGGAGATGACTTTGTAAACCACGTTGCAACATGAAATGGGCCGAAAGTCATTTGCAGAATTAACATTAGCAGATTTTGGAACTAGAGCAATAATGGAATGATTGATCTGCTTTAGAATCCGTCCAGAGGAAAAGAAATCCTTGATTGCTGCACAAAAATCAGCTCCCACAATATCCCATGACTGTTTGAAAAAAAGAGAAGAGAATCCATCAGGGCCAGGAGCTTTATTGTTTCCAACATTGAAGAGAGCTTCCTTGATGGCTTCATTGGTGACAGGAGCGAGAAGAAAATCAGATTGATTAGTATCCAGACAGGGGCCACTACGAACAATTCCCTCATCAATAGGAGATATAGTCGAGGAGGTGCCAAGAAGACTCTGATAAAAATGGAGAAATTCAGCACCAACTTCATCTATAGTAGTAGTTAGATCCCCGTTGCTACACTGAAGAGCCGGAATGAAGCTTTTCCTATGTCTGTGGCTCATTAGAGCATGAAAAAAACTTGTACCTCTATCACTGTCCTTGAAAAAAGTGCACTTCAGCTTCTGAGAGAAGAAGGCCTTCTCAGCAGATTTAAGATTAAGAAGATTAGTCTTAAGTGCATTAACCCGGTTCAGGAGAGATATATCATCTCTGGAATCATGCAAGAGGTGTTGGTATTGCTCCAAGTCAGCCTCCATTCTAGCAACTCTCTCTGAGATGTGGCTGAAATGCAACTTGTTTAGACTCTTTAGGGGTTGTTTTAGAGATTTGAGCTTCCTACACAAGATAAACATGGGAGAGCCTTCGATTTGGAGTTGCCATCCATCAGAAATCAGGCCTGCATAGTCCGAGTGGTCAACCCACATATTGAAAAACTTAAAAGGCCGACGACCTGGAGGAGAACTGCCACCTATACGAACATGGGCTCCTGAGTGATCGGAGAAAGCTCCTGAAGGTTGGGAATGCACATGAGAAGTGAGCTGAAGATTGTTCCATGAAGGGTTGGCTAGGACACGATCAATTTTAGTCCAAACAGTCCCATTGGACCAAGTATAATGACAGCCAGTGTAGTTTAGATCTGAAAGCCCAAGCTCTGAGCAGCATGCTCTAAAATCAGAGACTTCATAGGAAGAGACCGGTTCACCATTATATTTGTCATCCTGAGAAAGAGTGGAGTTGAAATCTCCCAACACAAGCCAGGGACCAGTTGGAGCCCAAGATTTGAGGCCATCCCACAAAGTTCTACGGCCAGAAATGGTATTGTAACCATAAACAAAAGAAGCAGCAAAAATAATATGCGAAGATAAGCATTGAATGGAAACATGAATAAACTGGGGAGAATAATCAAGCACATCCACATGAACAGTAGAAGGGTTCCATAACACAATCACTCTAGCAGTGCTAGCAGTGCCCACATTAGAGACTAGATTCCAGTGCTTCAGTCGAAACCTGTGCATAGACTGAAGCTTAGAAGAAGACAATTTGGTCTCTAGGAGACCACAAACATCAATTTTATGTTTTTGCATGAGACGAACCAGCTCATGCTGTTTCAGAGGACTGTTAAGCCCTCTGACATTCCAGCTGAATAATAACATTACGTAGGAAGGGTTGGAGGGGGAACCCTACCACTCCCAGCTGCTCTAGATGGTCGCCTTCTCTGACCACATATGGCAGTGACACCAACAGGAACCACATTAGAAGCTTTCTTGTATGGGACTACTCCAACTGGTTCTTCGCCATTATGGATGATGGGGAGGTTGCGGGCAGAGGTATGAATACCTCCTGAAGATGAGTTATCAGGTGCTTTACCTCTAGTGGGGGTGGTTGAAACCTGCTCAGCTGCGGTTGTGGCACTAACAGGTATGCCAGGAGATTTCCTTGCTTTCTTGCTTTTAACAATTTCCCATCCATCATTAGCCACGGCAACTTCAGTGGTCATAGGGTCATAGTTATATGAAGACTCCCCAATCTGGCCTTTAGGTTTCTCAAGGTTAGGCACTGCAACAGACCCTAAGCGATCAAAAACGCTACGACCCCTGCTTGCTACTATAGTGGGA
>NW_011500469.1:93819-111319 GCF_000495115.2 Populus euphratica
GGGGCGGTGGCAGCCAGGCCACCAGTTGGAAAAATCGGCAGCGCAGAGTGGGGCTGCCGCAGGCATGTCGGGGAGAATCGGCAGCCCAGACTAAATCAGCCCGGTCGACAGAAGTGGCTGTGCAGGGCGAGTCTGGCCACCCCCAAGGCTTGAGGAAAAAGAGGGCTGGTCCAGAAACTTGGGCGGTGGCAGCCATGCCACCAGTTGGAAAAATCGGCAGCGCAGAGTGGGGCTGCCGCAGGCATGTCGGGGACAATCGGCAGCCCCGATGAAATCAGCCAGGTCGACAGAATGGGCCGAGGAGGGCGAGCCTGGACACCCAAGCAAGAATCGGCAGCCCCGTCTAAATCAGCCAGGTCGACAGAAGGGGCTGTGCAGGGCGAGTCTGGCCATCCCCAAGGCTTGACGAAAAAGAGGGCTGGTCCAGAAACTTGGGCGGTGGCAGCCATGCCACCAGTTGGAAAAATCGGCAGCGCAGAGTTGGGCTGCCGCAGGCATGTCGGGGAGAATCGGCAGCCCCGGCTAAATCGGCCAGGTCGGCAGAATGGGCTGTGCAGGGCGAGTGTGGCCATCCAAGGCTTGATGAAAAAGGGGGCCGGCCCAGAAACTGGGGCGGGGGCAGCCATGCCCCCAGTTGGAAAAATCGGCAGCGCAGAGTGGGGCTGCCGCAGGCATGTCGGGGACAATCGGCAGCCCCGATGAAATCAGCCAGGTCGACAGAATGGGCCGAGGAGGGCGAGCCTGGACACCCAAGGAATGACGAAAATGAGGGCGGGTCCAGAAACTGGGGGCGGTGGCAGCCAGGCCACCAGTTGGAAAAATCGGCAGCGCAGAGTGGGGCTGCCGCAGGCATGTCGGGGACAATCGGCAGCCCCGATGAAATCAGCCAGGTCGACAGAATGGGCCGAGGAGGGCGAGCCTGGACACCCAAGGAATGACGAAAATGAGGGCGGGTCCAGAAACTGGGGGGGCCCATTCTGTCGACCTGGCTGATTTCATCGGGGCTGCCGATTGTCCCCGACATGCCTGCGGCAGCCCCACTCTGCGCTGCCGATTTTTCCAACTGGTGGCGGGGCGGTGGCAGCCATGCTTTCTGGACCAGCCCTCTTTTTCCTCAAGCCTTGGGGGTGGCCAGACTCGCCCTGCACAGCCACTTCTGTCGACCGGGCTGATTTAGTCTGGGCTGCCGATTCTCCCCGACATGCCTGCGGCAGCCCAACTCTGCGCTGCCGATTTTTCCAACTGGTGGCATGGCTGCCACCGCCCAAGTTTCTGGACCAGCCCTCTTTTTCGTCAAGCCTTGGGGATGGCCAGACTCGCCCTGCACAGCCCCTTCTGTCGACCTGGCTGATTTAGACGGGGCTGCCGATTCTTGCCGACATGCCTGCGGCTGCACAACTCTGCGCTGCCGATTTTTCCAACTGGTGGCATGGCTGCCACCGCCCAAGTTTCTGGACCAGCCCTCTTTTTCATCAAGCCTTGGGTGGCCAGACTCGCCCTCCACAGCCCCTTCTTTCAACGTGGCCGATTTCGTCGGGGCTGCCGATTTTCCCCGACATGCCTGCGGCAGCCCCACTCTGCCCTGCCGATTTTTCCAACTGGTGGCATGGCTGCCACCGCCCAAGTTTCTGGACCAGCCCTCTTTTTCATCAAGCCTTGGGTGGCCAGACTCGCCCTGCACAGCCCATTCTGGCGACCTGGCCGATTTTTGCCGACATGCCTGCGGCAGCCCAACTCTGCGCTGCCGATTTTTCCAACTGGTGGCATGGCTGCCACCGCGCCAGTTTCTGGGCCGGCCCCCTTTTTCATCAAGCCTTGGGAGTCCAGGCTCGCCCTCCTCAGCCCATTCTGTCGACCTGGCCGATTTCATCGGGGCTGCCGATTCTCCCCCACATGCCTGCGGCAGCCCCACTCTGCGCTGCCGATTTTTCCAACTGGTGGCATGGCTGCCACCGCCCAAGGTTCTGGACCAGCCCTCTTTTTCCTCAAGCCTTGGGGGTGGCCAGACTCGCCCTGCACAACCACTTCTTCGATTCTAGCCACCGTCCCCTGGACCCGCTGCAAGCCCTCGGGCGCGTTGGGGCTGGCATATCCGCGGCTTGGGCGTGGCATTCATTTGCTGTGCTCGTGCCAAGGTGCTGGCAGCTGCTGCGCGCCCGTCTTCTTGCCGCGACGTCACGGTGACGGTGGCCGCTGCCCGTGCTCGCAAGTTGGAGGCCTTGCTGATGTGGCCGGTGCGTTCCGCTGAGCTCGAGGATGGCGGGGAGAGCTCTACGCTGGCGTGGGCGTGGCATTAAATTGCTGCGCGCGCGCCCATGTGTGGGCTGTCCTTGCCATCCCCGACCTCGTGGCGTGACGTGCTTGCTGCCGAGGCCTGTCCTCCGTCTTCCGAGCTGAGGCAGAGCCCCCCCCCATGATCTTCCCTGCCGCGTCCCCCCGCGGCCTGTTGCCCGTCCCTTCGAGATCCTCCGCGTCCCCCCGCGGCGCGTTGCCTGTCCCTTCGATTCTAGCCACCGTCCCCTGGACCCGCTGCAAGCCCTCGGGCGCGTTGGGGCTGGCATATCCGCGGCTTGGGCGTGGCATTCATTTGCTGTGCTCGTGCCAAGGTGCTGGCAGCTGCTGCGCGCCCGTCTTCTTGCCGCGACGTCACGGTGACGGTGGCCGCTGCCCGTGCTCGCAAGTTGGAGGCCTTGCTGATGTGGCCGGTGCGTTCCGCTGAGCTCGAGGATGGCGGGGAGAGCTCTACGCTGGCGTGGGCGTGGCATTAAATTGCTGCGCGCGCGCCCATGTGTGGGCTGTCCTTGCCATCCCCGACCTCGTGGCGTGACGTGCTTGCTGCCGAGGCCTGTCCTCCGTCTTCCGAGCTGAGGCAGAGCCCCCCCCCATGATCTTCCCTGCCGCGTCCCCCCGCGGCCTGTTGCCCGTCCCTTCGAGATCCTCCGCGTCCCCCCGCGGCGCGTTGCCTGTCCCTTCGATTCTAGCCACCGTCCCCTGGACCCGCTGCAAGCCCTCGGGCGCGTTGGGGCTGGCATATCCGCGGCTTGGGCGTGGCATTCATTTGCTGTGCTCGTGCCAAGGTGCTGGCAGCTGCTGCGCGCCCGTCTTCTTGCCGCGACGTCACGGTGACGGTGGCCGCTGCCCGTGCTCGCAAGTTGGAGGCCTTGCTGATGTGGCCGGTGCGTTCCGCTGAGCTCGAGGATGGCGGGGAGAGCTCTACGCTGGCGTGGGCGTGGCATTAAATTGCTGCGCGCGCGCCCATGTGTGGGCTGTCCTTGCCATCCCCGACCTCGTGGCGTGACGTGCTTGCTGCCGAGGCCTGTCCTCCGTCTTCCGAGCTGAGGCAGAGCCCCCCCCCATGATCTTCCCTGCCGCGTCCCCCCGCGGCCTGTTGCCCGTCCCTTCGAGATCCTCCGCGTCCCCCCGCGGCGCGTTGCCTGTCCCTTCGATTCTAGCCACCGTCCCCTGGACCCGCTGCAAGCCCTCGGGCGCGTTGGGGCTGGCATATCCGCGGCTTGGGCGTGGCATTCATTTGCTGTGCTCGTGCCAAGGTGCTGGCAGCTGCTGCGCGCCCGTCTTCTTGCCGCGACGTCACGGTGACGGTGGCCGCTGCCCGTGCTCGCAAGTTGGAGGCCTTGCTGATGTGGCCGGTGCGTTCCGCTGAGCTCGAGGATGGCGGGGAGAGCTCTACGCTGGCGTGGGCGTGGCATTAAATTGCTGCGCGCGCGCCCATGTGTGGGCTGTCCTTGCCATCCCCGACCTCGTGGCGTGACGTGCTTGCTGCCGAGGCCTGTCCTCCGTCTTCCGAGCTGAGGCAGAGCCCCCCCCCATGATCTTCCCTGCCGCGTCCCCCCGCGGCCTGTTGCCCGTCCCTTCGAGATCCTCCGCGTCCCCCCGCGGCGCGTTGCCTGTCCCTTCGATTCTAGCCACCGTCCCCTGGACCCGCTGCAAGCCCTCGGGCGCGTTGGGGCTGGCATATCCGCGGCTTGGGCGTGGCATTCATTTGCTGTGCTCGTGCCAAGGTGCTGGCAGCTGCTGCGCGCCCGTCTTCTTGCCGCGACGTCACGGTGACGGTGGCCGCTGCCCGTGCTCGCAAGTTGGAGGCCTTGCTGATGTGGCCGGTGCGTTCCGCTGAGCTCGAGGATGGCGGGGAGAGCTCTACGCTGGCGTGGGCGTGGCATTAAATTGCTGCGCGCGCGCCCATGTGTGGGCTGTCCTTGCCATCCCCGACCTCGTGGCGTGACGTGCTTGCTGCCGAGGCCTGTCCTCCGTCTTCCGAGCTGAGGCAGAGCCCCCCCCCATGATCTTCCCTGCCGCGTCCCCCCGCGGCCTGTTGCCCGTCCCTTCGAGATCCTCCGCGTCCCCCCGCGGCGCGTTGCCTGTCCCTTCGATTCTAGCCACCGTCCCCTGGACCCGCTGCAAGCCCTCGGGCGCGTTGGGGCTGGCATATCCGCGGCTTGGGCGTGGCATTCATTTGCTGTGCTCGTGCCAAGGTGCTGGCAGCTGCTGCGCGCCCGTCTTCTTGCCGCGACGTCACGGTGACGGTGGCCGCTGCCCGTGCTCGCAAGTTGGAGGCCTTGCTGATGTGGCCGGTGCGTTCCGCTGAGCTCGAGGATGGCGGGGAGAGCTCTACGCTGGCGTGGGCGTGGCATTAAATTGCTGCGCGCGCGCCCATGTGTGGGCTGTCCTTGCCATCCCCGACCTCGTGGCGTGACGTGCTTGCTGCCGAGGCCTGTCCTCCGTCTTCCGAGCTGAGGCAGAGCCCCCCCCCATGATCTTCCCTGCCGCGTCCCCCCGCGGCCTGTTGCCCGTCCCTTCGAGATCCTCCGCGTCCCCCCGCGGCGCGTTGCCTGTCCCTTCGATTCTAGCCACCGTCCCCTGGACCCGCTGCAAGCCCTCGGGCGCGTTGGGGCTGGCATATCCGCGGCTTGGGCGTGGCATTCATTTGCTGTGCTCGTGCCAAGGTGCTGGCAGCTGCTGCGCGCCCGTCTTCTTGCCGCGACGTCACGGTGACGGTGGCCGCTGCCCGTGCTCGCAAGTTGGAGGCCTTGCTGATGTGGCCGGTGCGTTCCGCTGAGCTCGAGGATGGCGGGGAGAGCTCTACGCTGGCGTGGGCGTGGCATTAAATTGCTGCGCGCGCGCCCATGTGTGGGCTGTCCTTGCCATCCCCGACCTCGTGGCGTGACGTGCTTGCTGCCGAGGCCTGTCCTCCGTCTTCCGAGCTGAGGCAGAGCCCCCCCCCATGATCTTCCCTGCCGCGTCCCCCCGCGGCCTGTTGCCCGTCCCTTCGAGATCCTCCGCGTCCCCCCGCGGCGCGTTGCCTGTCCCTTCGATTCTAGCCACCGTCCCCTGGACCCGCTGCAAGCCCTCGGGCGCGTTGGGGCTGGCATATCCGCGGCTTGGGCGTGGCATTCATTTGCTGTGCTCGTGCCAAGGTGCTGGCAGCTGCTGCGCGCCCGTCTTCTTGCCGCGACGTCACGGTGACGGTGGCCGCTGCCCGTGCTCGCAAGTTGGAGGCCTTGCTGATGTGGCCGGTGCGTTCCGCTGAGCTCGAGGATGGCGGGGAGAGCTCTACGCTGGCGTGGGCGTGGCATTAAATTGCTGCGCGCGCGCCCATGTGTGGGCTGTCCTTGCCATCCCCGACCTCGTGGCGTGACGTGCTTGCTGCCGAGGCCTGTCCTCCGTCTTCCGAGCTGAGGCAGAGCCCCCCCCCATGATCTTCCCTGCCGCGTCCCCCCGCGGCCTGTTGCCCGTCCCTTCGAGATCCTCCGCGTCCCCCCGCGGCGCGTTGCCTGTCCCTTCGATTCTAGCCACCGTCCCCTGGACCCGCTGCAAGCCCTCGGGCGCGTTGGGGCTGGCATATCCGCGGCTTGGGCGTGGCATTCATTTGCTGTGCTCGTGCCAAGGTGCTGGCAGCTGCTGCGCGCCCGTCTTCTTGCCGCGACGTCACGGTGACGGTGGCCGCTGCCCGTGCTCGCAAGTTGGAGGCCTTGCTGATGTGGCCGGTGCGTTCCGCTGAGCTCGAGGATGGCGGGGAGAGCTCTACGCTGGCGTGGGCGTGGCATTAAATTGCTGCGCGCGCGCCCATGTGTGGGCTGTCCTTGCCATCCCCGACCTCGTGGCGTGACGTGCTTGCTGCCGAGGCCTGTCCTCCGTCTTCCGAGCTGAGGCAGAGCCCCCCCCCATGATCTTCCCTGCCGCGTCCCCCCGCGGCCTGTTGCCCGTCCCTTCGAGATCCTCCGCGTCCCCCCGCGGCGCGTTGCCTGTCCCTTCGATTCTAGCCACCGTCCCCTGGACCCGCTGCAAGCCCTCGGGCGCGTTGGGGCTGGCATATCCGCGGCTTGGGCGTGGCATTCATTTGCTGTGCTCGTGCCAAGGTGCTGGCAGCTGCTGCGCGCCCGTCTTCTTGCCGCGACGTCACGGTGACGGTGGCCGCTGCCCGTGCTCGCAAGTTGGAGGCCTTGCTGATGTGGCCGGTGCGTTCCGCTGAGCTCGAGGATGGCGGGGAGAGCTCTACGCTGGCGTGGGCGTGGCATTAAATTGCTGCGCGCGCGCCCATGTGTGGGCTGTCCTTGCCATCCCCGACCTCGTGGCGTGACGTGCTTGCTGCCGAGGCCTGTCCTCCGTCTTCCGAGCTGAGGCAGAGCCCCCCCCCATGATCTTCCCTGCCGCGTCCCCCCGCGGCCTGTTGCCCGTCCCTTCGAGATCCTCCGCGTCCCCCCGCGGCGCGTTGCCTGTCCCTTCGATTCTAGCCACCGTCCCCTGGACCCGCTGCAAGCCCTCGGGCGCGTTGGGGCTGGCATATCCGCGGCTTGGGCGTGGCATTCATTTGCTGTGCTCGTGCCAAGGTGCTGGCAGCTGCTGCGCGCCCGTCTTCTTGCCGCGACGTCACGGTGACGGTGGCCGCTGCCCGTGCTCGCAAGTTGGAGGCCTTGCTGATGTGGCCGGTGCGTTCCGCTGAGCTCGAGGATGGCGGGGAGAGCTCTACGCTGGCGTGGGCGTGGCATTAAATTGCTGCGCGCGCGCCCATGTGTGGGCTGTCCTTGCCATCCCCGACCTCGTGGCGTGACGTGCTTGCTGCCGAGGCCTGTCCTCCGTCTTCCGAGCTGAGGCAGAGCCCCCCCCCATGATCTTCCCTGCCGCGTCCCCCCGCGGCCTGTTGCCCGTCCCTTCGAGATCCTCCGCGTCCCCCCGCGGCGCGTTGC
This sequence comes from Populus euphratica, assembly GCF_000495115.2. NCBI lineage: Eukaryota > Viridiplantae > Streptophyta > Magnoliopsida > Malpighiales > Salicaceae > Populus > Populus euphratica. The sequence goes on from NW_011500469.1 coordinate 101,022, forward strand.
CTGTCCCTTCGATTCTAGCCACCGTCCCCTGGACCCGCTGCAAGCCCTCGGGCGCGTTGGGGCTGGCATATCCGCGGCTTGGGCGTGGCATTCATTTGCTGTGCTCGTGCCAAGGTGCTGGCAGCTGCTGCGCGCCCGTCTTCTTGCCGCGACGTCACGGTGACGGTGGCCGCTGCCCGTGCTCGCAAGTTGGAGGCCTTGCTGATGTGGCCGGTGCGTTCCGCTGAGCTCGAGGATGGCGGGGAGAGCTCTACGCTGGCGTGGGCGTGGCATTAAATTGCTGCGCGCGCGCCCATGTGTGGGCTGTCCTTGCCATCCCCGACCTCGTGGCGTGACGTGCTTGCTGCCGAGGCCTGTCCTCCGTCTTCCGAGCTGAGGCAGAGCCCCCCCCCATGATCTTCCCTGCCGCGTCCCCCCGCGGCCTGTTGCCCGTCCCTTCGAGATCCTCCGCGTCCCCCCGCGGCGCGTTGCCTGTCCCTTCGATTCTAGCCACCGTCCCCTGGACCCGCTGCAAGCCCTCGGGCGCGTTGGGGCTGGCATATCCGCGGCTTGGGCGTGGCATTCATTTGCTGTGCTCGTGCCAAGGTGCTGGCAGCTGCTGCGCGCCCGTCTTCTTGCCGCGACGTCACGGTGACGGTGGCCGCTGCCCGTGCTCGCAAGTTGGAGGCCTTGCTGATGTGGCCGGTGCGTTCCGCTGAGCTCGAGGATGGCGGGGAGAGCTCTACGCTGGCGTGGGCGTGGCATTAAATTGCTGCGCGCGCGCCCATGTGTGGGCTGTCCTTGCCATCCCCGACCTCGTGGCGTGACGTGCTTGCTGCCGAGGCCTGTCCTCCGTCTTCCGAGCTGAGGCAGAGCCCCCCCCCATGATCTTCCCTGCCGCGTCCCCCCGCGGCCTGTTGCCCGTCCCTTCGAGATCCTCCGCGTCCCCCCGCGGCGCGTTGCCTGTCCCTTCGATTCTAGCCACCGTCCCCTGGACCCGCTGCAAGCCCTCGGGCGCGTTGGGGCTGGCATATCCGCGGCTTGGGCGTGGCATTCATTTGCTGTGCTCGTGCCAAGGTGCTGGCAGCTGCTGCGCGCCCGTCTTCTTGCCGCGACGTCACGGTGACGGTGGCCGCTGCCCGTGCTCGCAAGTTGGAGGCCTTGCTGATGTGGCCGGTGCGTTCCGCTGAGCTCGAGGATGGCGGGGAGAGCTCTACGCTGGCGTGGGCGTGGCATTAAATTGCTGCGCGCGCGCCCATGTGTGGGCTGTCCTTGCCATCCCCGACCTCGTGGCGTGACGTGCTTGCTGCCGAGGCCTGTCCTCCGTCTTCCGAGCTGAGGCAGAGCCCCCCCCCATGATCTTCCCTGCCGCGTCCCCCCGCGGCCTGTTGCCCGTCCCTTCGAGATCCTCCGCGTCCCCCCGCGGCGCGTTGCCTGTCCCTTCGATTCTAGCCACCGTCCCCTGGACCCGCTGCAAGCCCTCGGGCGCGTTGGGGCTGGCATATCCGCGGCTTGGGCGTGGCATTCATTTGCTGTGCTCGTGCCAAGGTGCTGGCAGCTGCTGCGCGCCCGTCTTCTTGCCGCGACGTCACGGTGACGGTGGCCGCTGCCCGTGCTCGCAAGTTGGAGGCCTTGCTGATGTGGCCGGTGCGTTCCGCTGAGCTCGAGGATGGCGGGGAGAGCTCTACGCTGGCGTGGGCGTGGCATTAAATTGCTGCGCGCGCGCCCATGTGTGGGCTGTCCTTGCCATCCCCGACCTCGTGGCGTGACGTGCTTGCTGCCGAGGCCTGTCCTCCGTCTTCCGAGCTGAGGCAGAGCCCCCCCCCATGATCTTCCCTGCCGCGTCCCCCCGCGGCCTGTTGCCCGTCCCTTCGAGATCCTCCGCGTCCCCCCGCGGCGCGTTGCCTGTCCCTTCGATTCTAGCCACCGTCCCCTGGACCCGCTGCAAGCCCTCGGGCGCGTTGGGGCTGGCATATCCGCGGCTTGGGCGTGGCATTCATTTGCTGTGCTCGTGCCAAGGTGCTGGCAGCTGCTGCGCGCCCGTCTTCTTGCCGCGACGTCACGGTGACGGTGGCCGCTGCCCGTGCTCGCAAGTTGGAGGCCTTGCTGATGTGGCCGGTGCGTTCCGCTGAGCTCGAGGATGGCGGGGAGAGCTCTACGCTGGCGTGGGCGTGGCATTAAATTGCTGCGCGCGCGCCCATGTGTGGGCTGTCCTTGCCATCCCCGACCTCGTGGCGTGACGTGCTTGCTGCCGAGGCCTGTCCTCCGTCTTCCGAGCTGAGGCAGAGCCCCCCCCCATGATCTTCCCTGCCGCGTCCCCCCGCGGCCTGTTGCCCGTCCCTTCGAGATCCTCCGCGTCCCCCCGCGGCGCGTTGCCTGTCCCTTCGATTCTAGCCACCGTCCCCTGGACCCGCTGCAAGCCCTCGGGCGCGTTGGGGCTGGCATATCCGCGGCTTGGGCGTGGCATTCATTTGCTGTGCTCGTGCCAAGGTGCTGGCAGCTGCTGCGCGCCCGTCTTCTTGCCGCGACGTCACGGTGACGGTGGCCGCTGCCCGTGCTCGCAAGTTGGAGGCCTTGCTGATGTGGCCGGTGCGTTCCGCTGAGCTCGAGGATGGCGGGGAGAGCTCTACGCTGGCGTGGGCGTGGCATTAAATTGCTGCGCGCGCGCCCATGTGTGGGCTGTCCTTGCCATCCCCGACCTCGTGGCGTGACGTGCTTGCTGCCGAGGCCTGTCCTCCGTCTTCCGAGCTGAGGCAGAGCCCCCCCCCATGATCTTCCCTGCCGCGTCCCCCCGCGGCCTGTTGCCCGTCCCTTCGAGATCCTCCGCGTCCCCCCGCGGCGCGTTGCCTGTCCCTTCGATTCTAGCCACCGTCCCCTGGACCCGCTGCAAGCCCTCGGGCGCGTTGGGGCTGGCATATCCGCGGCTTGGGCGTGGCATTCATTTGCTGTGCTCGTGCCAAGGTGCTGGCAGCTGCTGCGCGCCCGTCTTCTTGCCGCGACGTCACGGTGACGGTGGCCGCTGCCCGTGCTCGCAAGTTGGAGGCCTTGCTGATGTGGCCGGTGCGTTCCGCTGAGCTCGAGGATGGCGGGGAGAGCTCTACGCTGGCGTGGGCGTGGCATTAAATTGCTGCGCGCGCGCCCATGTGTGGGCTGTCCTTGCCATCCCCGACCTCGTGGCGTGACGTGCTTGCTGCCGAGGCCTGTCCTCCGTCTTCCGAGCTGAGGCAGAGCCCCCCCCCATGATCTTCCCTGCCGCGTCCCCCCGCGGCCTGTTGCCCGTCCCTTCGAGATCCTCCGCGTCCCCCCGCGGCGCGTTGCCTGTCCCTTCGATTCTAGCCACCGTCCCCTGGACCCGCTGCAAGCCCTCGGGCGCGTTGGGGCTGGCATATCCGCGGCTTGGGCGTGGCATTCATTTGCTGTGCTCGTGCCAAGGTGCTGGCAGCTGCTGCGCGCCCGTCTTCTTGCCGCGACGTCACGGTGACGGTGGCCGCTGCCCGTGCTCGCAAGTTGGAGGCCTTGCTGATGTGGCCGGTGCGTTCCGCTGAGCTCGAGGATGGCGGGGAGAGCTCTACGCTGGCGTGGGCGTGGCATTAAATTGCTGCGCGCGCGCCCATGTGTGGGCTGTCCTTGCCATCCCCGACCTCGTGGCGTGACGTGCTTGCTGCCGAGGCCTGTCCTCCGTCTTCCGAGCTGAGGCAGAGCCCCCCCCCATGATCTTCCCTGCCGCGTCCCCCCGCGGCCTGTTGCCCGTCCCTTCGAGATCCTCCGCGTCCCCCCGCGGCGCGTTGCCTGTCCCTTCGATTCTAGCCACCGTCCCCTGGACCCGCTGCAAGCCCTCGGGCGCGTTGGGGCTGGCATATCCGCGGCTTGGGCGTGGCATTCATTTGCTGTGCTCGTGCCAAGGTGCTGGCAGCTGCTGCGCGCCCGTCTTCTTGCCGCGACGTCACGGTGACGGTGGCCGCTGCCCGTGCTCGCAAGTTGGAGGCCTTGCTGATGTGGCCGGTGCGTTCCGCTGAGCTCGAGGATGGCGGGGAGAGCTCTACGCTGGCGTGGGCGTGGCATTAAATTGCTGCGCGCGCGCCCATGTGTGGGCTGTCCTTGCCATCCCCGACCTCGTGGCGTGACGTGCTTGCTGCCGAGGCCTGTCCTCCGTCTTCCGAGCTGAGGCAGAGCCCCCCCCCATGATCTTCCCTGCCGCGTCCCCCCGCGGCCTGTTGCCCGTCCCTTCGAGATCCTCCGCGTCCCCCCGCGGCGCGTTGCCTGTCCCTTCGATTCTAGCCACCGTCCCCTGGACCCGCTGCAAGCCCTCGGGCGCGTTGGGGCTGGCATATCCGCGGCTTGGGCGTGGCATTCATTTGCTGTGCTCGTGCCAAGGTGCTGGCAGCTGCTGCGCGCCCGTCTTCTTGCCGCGACGTCACGGTGACGGTGGCCGCTGCCCGTGCTCGCAAGTTGGAGGCCTTGCTGATGTGGCCGGTGCGTTCCGCTGAGCTCGAGGATGGCGGGGAGAGCTCTACGCTGGCGTGGGCGTGGCATTAAATTGCTGCGCGCGCGCCCATGTGTGGGCTGTCCTTGCCATCCCCGACCTCGTGGCGTGACGTGCTTGCTGCCGAGGCCTGTCCTCCGTCTTCCGAGCTGAGGCAGAGCCCCCCCCCATGATCTTCCCTGCCGCGTCCCCCCGCGGCCTGTTGCCCGTCCCTTCGAGATCCTCCGCGTCCCCCCGCGGCGCGTTGCCTGTCCCTTCGATTCTAGCCACCGTCCCCTGGACCCGCTGCAAGCCCTCGGGCGCGTTGGGGCTGGCATATCCGCGGCTTGGGCGTGGCATTCATTTGCTGTGCTCGTGCCAAGGTGCTGGCAGCTGCTGCGCGCCCGTCTTCTTGCCGCGACGTCACGGTGACGGTGGCCGCTGCCCGTGCTCGCAAGTTGGAGGCCTTGCTGATGTGGCCGGTGCGTTCCGCTGAGCTCGAGGATGGCGGGGAGAGCTCTACGCTGGCGTGGGCGTGGCATTAAATTGCTGCGCGCGCGCCCATGTGTGGGCTGTCCTTGCCATCCCCGACCTCGTGGCGTGACGTGCTTGCTGCCGAGGCCTGTCCTCCGTCTTCCGAGCTGAGGCAGAGCCCCCCCCCATGATCTTCCCTGCCGCGTCCCCCCGCGGCCTGTTGCCCGTCCCTTCGAGATCCTCCGCGTCCCCCCGCGGCGCGTTGCCTGTCCCTTCGATTCTAGCCACCGTCCCCTGGACCCGCTGCAAGCCCTCGGGCGCGTTGGGGCTGGCATATCCGCGGCTTGGGCGTGGCATTCATTTGCTGTGCTCGTGCCAAGGTGCTGGCAGCTGCTGCGCGCCCGTCTTCTTGCCGCGACGTCACGGTGACGGTGGCCGCTGCCCGTGCTCGCAAGTTGGAGGCCTTGCTGATGTGGCCGGTGCGTTCCGCTGAGCTCGAGGATGGCGGGGAGAGCTCTACGCTGGCGTGGGCGTGGCATTAAATTGCTGCGCGCGCGCCCATGTGTGGGCTGTCCTTGCCATCCCCGACCTCGTGGCGTGACGTGCTTGCTGCCGAGGCCTGTCCTCCGTCTTCCGAGCTGAGGCAGAGCCCCCCCCCATGATCTTCCCTGCCGCGTCCCCCCGCGGCCTGTTGCCCGTCCCTTCGAGATCCTCCGCGTCCCCCCGCGGCGCGTTGCCTGTCCCTTCGATTCTAGCCACCGTCCCCTGGACCCGCTGCAAGCCCTCGGGCGCGTTGGGGCTGGCATATCCGCGGCTTGGGCGTGGCATTCATTTGCTGTGCTCGTGCCAAGGTGCTGGCAGCTGCTGCGCGCCCGTCTTCTTGCCGCGACGTCACGGTGACGGTGGCCGCTGCCCGTGCTCGCAAGTTGGAGGCCTTGCTGATGTGGCCGGTGCGTTCCGCTGAGCTCGAGGATGGCGGGGAGAGCTCTACGCTGGCGTGGGCGTGGCATTAAATTGCTGCGCGCGCGCCCATGTGTGGGCTGTCCTTGCCATCCCCGACCTCGTGGCGTGACGTGCTTGCTGCCGAGGCCTGTCCTCCGTCTTCCGAGCTGAGGCAGAGCCCCCCCCCATGATCTTCCCTGCCGCGTCCCCCCGCGGCCTGTTGCCCGTCCCTTCGAGATCCTCCGCGTCCCCCCGCGGCGCGTTGCCTGTCCCTTCGATTCTAGCCACCGTCCCCTGGACCCGCTGCAAGCCCTCGGGCGCGTTGGGGCTGGCATATCCGCGGCTTGGGCGTGGCATTCATTTGCTGTGCTCGTGCCAAGGTGCTGGCAGCTGCTGCGCGCCCGTCTTCTTGCCGCGACGTCACGGTGACGGTGGCCGCTGCCCGTGCTCGCAAGTTGGAGGCCTTGCTGATGTGGCCGGTGCGTTCCGCTGAGCTCGAGGATGGCGGGGAGAGCTCTACGCTGGCGTGGGCGTGGCATTAAATTGCTGCGCGCGCGCCCATGTGTGGGCTGTCCTTGCCATCCCCGACCTCGTGGCGTGACGTGCTTGCTGCCGAGGCCTGTCCTCCGTCTTCCGAGCTGAGGCAGAGCCCCCCCCCATGATCTTCCCTGCCGCGTCCCCCCGCGGCCTGTTGCCCGTCCCTTCGAGATCCTCCGCGTCCCCCCGCGGCGCGTTGCCTGTCCCTTCGATTCTAGCCACCGTCCCCTGGACCCGCTGCAAGCCCTCGGGCGCGTTGGGGCTGGCATATCCGCGGCTTGGGCGTGGCATTCATTTGCTGTGCTCGTGCCAAGGTGCTGGCAGCTGCTGCGCGCCCGTCTTCTTGCCGCGACGTCACGGTGACGGTGGCCGCTGCCCGTGCTCGCAAGTTGGAGGCCTTGCTGATGTGGCCGGTGCGTTCCGCTGAGCTCGAGGATGGCGGGGAGAGCTCTACGCTGGCGTGGGCGTGGCATTAAATTGCTGCGCGCGCGCCCATGTGTGGGCTGTCCTTGCCATCCCCGACCTCGTGGCGTGACGTGCTTGCTGCCGAGGCCTGTCCTCCGTCTTCCGAGCTGAGGCAGAGCCCCCCCCCATGATCTTCCCTGCCGCGTCCCCCCGCGGCCTGTTGCCCGTCCCTTCGAGATCCTCCGCGTCCCCCCGCGGCGCGTTGCCTGTCCCTTCGATTCTAGCCACCGTCCCCTGGACCCGCTGCAAGCCCTCGGGCGCGTTGGGGCTGGCATATCCGCGGCTTGGGCGTGGCATTCATTTGCTGTGCTCGTGCCAAGGTGCTGGCAGCTGCTGCGCGCCCGTCTTCTTGCCGCGACGTCACGGTGACGGTGGCCGCTGCCCGTGCTCGCAAGTTGGAGGCCTTGCTGATGTGGCCGGTGCGTTCCGCTGAGCTCGAGGATGGCGGGGAGAGCTCTACGCTGGCGTGGGCGTGGCATTAAATTGCTGCGCGCGCGCCCATGTGTGGGCTGTCCTTGCCATCCCCGACCTCGTGGCGTGACGTGCTTGCTGCCGAGGCCTGTCCTCCGTCTTCCGAGCTGAGGCAGAGCCCCCCCCCATGATCTTCCCTGCCGCGTCCCCCCGCGGCCTGTTGCCCGTCCCTTCGAGATCCTCCGCGTCCCCCCGCGGCGCGTTGCCTGTCCCTTCGATTCTAGCCACCGTCCCCTGGACCCGCTGCAAGCCCTCGGGCGCGTTGGGGCTGGCATATCCGCGGCTTGGGCGTGGCATTCATTTGCTGTGCTCGTGCCAAGGTGCTGGCAGCTGCTGCGCGCCCGTCTTCTTGCCGCGACGTCACGGTGACGGTGGCCGCTGCCCGTGCTCGCAAGTTGGAGGCCTTGCTGATGTGGCCGGTGCGTTCCGCTGAGCTCGAGGATGGCGGGGAGAGCTCTACGCTGGCGTGGGCGTGGCATTAAATTGCTGCGCGCGCGCCCATGTGTGGGCTGTCCTTGCCATCCCCGACCTCGTGGCGTGACGTGCTTGCTGCCGAGGCCTGTCCTCCGTCTTCCGAGCTGAGGCAGAGCCCCCCCCCATGATCTTCCCTGCCGCGTCCCCCCGCGGCCTGTTGCCCGTCCCTTCGAGATCCTCCGCGTCCCCCCGCGGCGCGTTGCCTGTCCCTTCGATTCTAGCCACCGTCCCCTGGACCCGCTGCAAGCCCTCGGGCGCGTTGGGGCTGGCATATCCGCGGCTTGGGCGTGGCATTCATTTGCTGTGCTCGTGCCAAGGTGCTGGCAGCTGCTGCGCGCCCGTCTTCTTGCCGCGACGTCACGGTGACGGTGGCCGCTGCCCGTGCTCGCAAGTTGGAGGCCTTGCTGATGTGGCCGGTGCGTTCCGCTGAGCTCGAGGATGGCGGGGAGAGCTCTACGCTGGCGTGGGCGTGGCATTAAATTGCTGCGCGCGCGCCCATGTGTGGGCTGTCCTTGCCATCCCCGACCTCGTGGCGTGACGTGCTTGCTGCCGAGGCCTGTCCTCCGTCTTCCGAGCTGAGGCAGAGCCCCCCCCCATGATCTTCCCTGCCGCGTCCCCCCGCGGCCTGTTGCCCGTCCCTTCGAGATCCTCCGCGTCCCCCCGCGGCGCGTTGCCTGTCCCTTCGATTCTAGCCACCGTCCCCTGGACCCGCTGCAAGCCCTCGGGCGCGTTGGGGCTGGCATATCCGCGGCTTGGGCGTGGCATTCATTTGCTGTGCTCGTGCCAAGGTGCTGGCAGCTGCTGCGCGCCCGTCTTCTTGCCGCGACGTCACGGTGACGGTGGCCGCTGCCCGTGCTCGCAAGTTGGAGGCCTTGCTGATGTGGCCGGTGCGTTCCGCTGAGCTCGAGGATGGCGGGGAGAGCTCTACGCTGGCGTGGGCGTGGCATTAAATTGCTGCGCGCGCGCCCATGTGTGGGCTGTCCTTGCCATCCCCGACCTCGTGGCGTGACGTGCTTGCTGCCGAGGCCTGTCCTCCGTCTTCCGAGCTGAGGCAGAGCCCCCCCCCATGATCTTCCCTGCCGCGTCCCCCCGCGGCCTGTTGCCCGTCCCTTCGAGATCCTCCGCGTCCCCCCGCGGCGCGTTGCCTGTCCCTTCGATTCTAGCCACCGTCCCCTGGACCCGCTGCAAGCCCTCGGGCGCGTTGGGGCTGGCATATCCGCGGCTTGGGCGTGGCATTCATTTGCTGTGCTCGTGCCAAGGTGCTGGCAGCTGCTGCGCGCCCGTCTTCTTGCCGCGACGTCACGGTGACGGTGGCCGCTGCCCGTGCTCGCAAGTTGGAGGCCTTGCTGATGTGGCCGGTGCGTTCCGCTGAGCTCGAGGATGGCGGGGAGAGCTCTACGCTGGCGTGGGCGTGGCATTAAATTGCTGCGCGCGCGCCCATGTGTGGGCTGTCCTTGCCATCCCCGACCTCGTGGCGTGACGTGCTTGCTGCCGAGGCCTGTCCTCCGTCTTCCGAGCTGAGGCAGAGCCCCCCCCCATGATCTTCCCTGCCGCGTCCCCCCGCGGCCTGTTGCCCGTCCCTTCGAGATCCTCCGCGTCCCCCCGCGGCGCGTTGCCTGTCCCTTCGATTCTAGCCACCGTCCCCTGGACCCGCTGCAAGCCCTCGGGCGCGTTGGGGCTGGCATATCCGCGGCTTGGGCGTGGCATTCATTTGCTGTGCTCGTGCCAAGGTGCTGGCAGCTGCTGCGCGCCCGTCTTCTTGCCGCGACGTCACGGTGACGGTGGCCGCTGCCCGTGCTCGCAAGTTGGAGGCCTTGCTGATGTGGCCGGTGCGTTCCGCTGAGCTCGAGGATGGCGGGGAGAGCTCTACGCTGGCGTGGGCGTGGCATTAAATTGCTGCGCGCGCGCCCATGTGTGGGCTGTCCTTGCCATCCCCGACCTCGTGGCGTGACGTGCTTGCTGCCGAGGCCTGTCCTCCGTCTTCCGAGCTGAGGCAGAGCCCCCCCCCATGATCTTCCCTGCCGCGTCCCCCCGCGGCCTGTTGCCCGTCCCTTCGAGATCCTCCGCGTCCCCCCGCGGCGCGTTGCCTGTCCCTTCGATTCTAGCCACCGTCCCCTGGACCCGCTGCAAGCCCTCGGGCGCGTTGGGGCTGGCATATCCGCGGCTTGGGCGTGGCATTCATTTGCTGTGCTCGTGCCAAGGTGCTGGCAGCTGCTGCGCGCCCGTCTTCTTGCCGCGACGTCACGGTGACGGTGGCCGCTGCCCGTGCTCGCAAGTTGGAGGCCTTGCTGATGTGGCCGGTGCGTTCCGCTGAGCTCGAGGATGGCGGGGAGAGCTCTACGCTGGCGTGGGCGTGGCATTAAATTGCTGCGCGCGCGCCCATGTGTGGGCTGTCCTTGCCATCCCCGACCTCGTGGCGTGACGTGCTTGCTGCCGAGGCCTGTCCTCCGTCTTCCGAGCTGAGGCAGAGCCCCCCCCCATGATCTTCCCTGCC
>NW_011500469.1:121319-123819 GCF_000495115.2 Populus euphratica
CGAAGACGAGGGCTGGTCCAGAAACTGGGGCGGTGGCAGCGATGCCACCGGATTGAAAAATCGGCAGCGCAGATTTGTGCAGCTGCAGGCATGTCGGGAAAAATCGGCAGCGCAGACTGTGTGACGCCGTGCCGGCCAGGCCAGGCGGGAAAATTCATCAATGTGTCAGGCTGATGAAAACGAGGTGTGCCACGGACAACGGCGGCCTCCACGCACATGCCAATTCGGCAGCGCGCAACGGCTTGGGTCCGAACTTGGCAAGTCATGGGTTGTGCTTTCCACATGAAATCTATCCAGTAAAATCAGCCATATTTTTCTGAGGCTGCCCACCAAATTTGGGGCCATTCCGGGCCGGTTCCTATTTTTGCGGATTTCCTCGATTTTTAATGGTCGGGAAATTAAAAAAAATACTTCCCCACCTTGAAAAATTCTGGAAAAATTAATAAAGTTGGATTGGATTTTTGCCAACCTCTGTGCAAAATTTCAGCTCAAAATACCAAGAAATGAATTTTTTAGAGGGGGGGTGACAACTGGGACCTAGTAGTGTCTCCCCCTGCCAGAGCTGCAATAACACTTATAGCTCTTTAGGGGGGTGCCCCCCGACTGGCCATGGGGAGCGCTGGCCTGCCGCGGGGGATTTGCGGGCTGCTGCCGCTGTCGGACTAAGGTGAGGGGCCTCATGGCCCGATGGCATCGATGACCCTTTAAAAACCCCCCACGCGCGCGCGCGCGCCCGCCCGCTCCCGCGTCCGCGCTGGGCGCTGGGGCGCTGGGGCCTGAGGGCCTGGGGCCCTTGGGGGCCCTTGGGCACTTGGGCGCTTGGGCGCGCGCGCGCGTCCCCGCAGCCCGCGCGGCCATGCCCGCCCACGCGGCGCTGCGGCGACAGCCCCTGCTGGCTTGCTGCCTTCCCCGCAGGGGGCTGCCGTCGGGCCCGGGCGCCCTGCGTTCTGGCCTGCCCCCTGCGGGGGAGAGGCCAGGAGCTGCGCGTCGCGTGGACAGCCCCTGCTGGCGTGCTGCCCTCCCCGCGGGAGAGAGGCTTGGCAGAGGGCGAGAATGGCCTGCTCCCCGCGGGGGAGAGGCTTGGCAGAGGGCGAGAATGGCCTGCTCCCCGCGGGAGAGAGGCTTGGCAGGGGGCGTTCTGGCCTGCCCCCTGCGGGAGAGAGGCTAGGCGCTCCGCGTTCGGGCCTGCCCCCTGCGGGAGAGAGGCTAGGCAGTGCTGGGGCCAGCCCGACGCCACTGGCCGCGGCAGGCGAGCTGCCGGGGTTCCCGCATTCCGCCAAGAAAACGTCATGCTTTCCACATGAAATCTATCCAGTAAAATCAGACATATTTTTCTGAGGCTGCCCACCAAATTTGGGGTCATTCCGGGCCGGTTCCTATTTTTGCGGATTTCCTCGATTTTTAATGCGGGGATGGTGGCCTGGCTGCCACCGCCCCCAGTTTCTGGACCTCGGCAGCGCAGAGTTGTGCAGCCGCAGGCATGTCGGGTCGGGAAATTAAAAAAAATACTTCCCCACCTTGAAAAATTCTGGAAAAATTAATAAAGTTGGATTGGATTTTTGCCAACCTCTGTGCAAAATTTCAGCTCAAAATACCAAGAAATGAATTTTTTAGAGGGGGGGTGACAACTGGGACCTAGTAGTGTCTCCCCCTGCCAGAGCTGCAATAACACTTATAGCTCTTTAGGGGGGTGCCCCCTGACTGGCCATGGGGCGCGCTGGCCTGGCGCCCATAGGCCTGCCGCGGGGGATTTGTGGGCTGCTGCTACTATCGATCTAAGGTGGGGGGCCTCGTGGCCCGAAGTATTGCCGGCATCGATGACCCGTTTTCCGGCCGGCGACGACCCGATTCCGGCCACTGTTCCCGGGACCCGCTCCAAGCCCTCGGGCGCGTTGGGGCTGCTTATCCGCGGCGGGGGCGTGGCATTCATTTGCCGTGCTCGTGCCAAGGTGCTGGCAGCCGCTGCGCGCCCGTTTGCTTGCTGCGACGTCACGGCAGCGGTGGCCGCAGCCCGTTCTCGGAAGTTGGAGGCCTGGCCGACGTGTCCGGTGCGGACCGCCGAGCTGAGGCATACGGCCCCCCACGTGATCGTCCCTGTTGTGTCCCCCCGCGGCCCGTTGCCTGTCCCTTCGAGATCCTCCGCGTCCCCCCCGCGGCCCGTTGCTTGTCCCTTCGAGATCCCGGTGACGACCCGATTCTAGCCACCGTCCCTTGGACCCGCTGCAAGCCCTCGGGCGCGTTGGGGCTGGCATATCCGCGGCTTGGGCGTGGCATTCATTTGCTGTGCTCGTGCCAAGGTGCTGGCAGCTGCTGCGCGCCCGTCTGCTTGCCGCGATGTCACGGGGGCGGTGGCTGCTGCCCGTGCTCGCAAGTTGGAGGCCTTGCCGATGTGGCCGGTGCGTTCCGCTGAGCTCGAGGATGGCGGGGAGAGCTCTACGCTGGCGTGGGCGTGGCATTAAATTGCTGCGCGCGCGCCCATGTGTGGGCTGTCCTTGCCATC
>NW_011500469.1:133819-136319 GCF_000495115.2 Populus euphratica
TGTCGGGGACAATCGGCAGCCCCGATGAAATCGGCCAGGTCGACAGAATGGGCTGAGGAGGGCGAGCCTGGACTCCCAAGGCTTGATGAAAAAGGGGGCCGGCCCAGAAACTGGCGCGGTGGCAGCCATGCCACCAGTTGGAAAAATCGGCAGCGCAGAGTGGGGCTGCCGCAGGCATGTCGGGGAAAATCGGCAGCCCCGACGAAATCGGCCACGTTGAAAGAAGGGGCTGTGGAGGGCGAGTCTGGCCACCCAAGGCTTGATGAAAAAGAGGGCTGGTCCAGAAACTGGGGCGGTGGCAGCCATGCTACCTGTTGGAAAAATCGGCAGTGCAGCCGCAGGCGTGTCGGCAAAAATCGGCAGCCCCGACAAAATCGGCCACGTCGACAGAATGGTCTGGGGACAGCGAGCCTGGACACCCAAGGCATGATGAAAAGGACTGCTGGTCCTGAAACTGGGGCGGTGGCAGCCATGCCACCACTTGGAAAAATCGGCAGGGCAGAGTGGGGCTGCCGCAGGCATGTCGGGGAGAATCGGCAGCCCCGACGAAATCGGCCAGGTCGACAGAATGGGCTGTGCAGGGCGAGTGTGGCCATCCAAGGCTTGATGAAAAAGGGGGCCGGCCCAGAAACTGGGGCGGTGGCAGCCATGACACCAGTTGGAAAAATCGGCAGTGCAGCCGCAGGCATGTCGGCATAAATCGGCAGCCCCGACAAAATCGGCCACGTCGACAGAATGGTCTGGGGACAGCGAGCCTGGACAGCCAAGGCATGATGAAAAGGACTGCTGGTCCTGAAACTGGGGCGGTGGCAGCCATGCCACCACTTGGAAAAATCGGCAGGGCAGAGTGGGGCTGCCGCAGGCATGTCGGGGAGAATCGGCAGCCCCGACGAAATCGGCCACGTTGAAAGAAGGGGCTGGGGAGGGCGAGTCTGGCCACCCAAGGCTTGATGAAAAAGAGGGCTGGTCCAGAAACTGGGGCGGTGGCAGCCATGCTACCTGTTGGAAAAATCGGCAGCGCAGCCGCAGGCGTGTCGGCAAAAATCGGCAGCCCCGACAAAATCGGCCACGTCGACAGAATGGTCTGGGGACAGCGAGCCTGGACAGCCAAGGCATGATGAAAAGGACTGCTGGTCCTGAAACTGGGGCGGTGGCAGCCATGCCACCAGTTGGAAAAATCGGCAGGGCAGAGTGGGGCTGCCGCAGGCATGTCGGGGAGAATCGGCAGCCCCGACGAAATCGGCCAGGTCGACAGAATGGGCTGTGGAGGGCGAGCCTGGGCACCCAAGGCTTGATGAAAAAGGGGGCCGGCCCAGAAACTGGGGCGGTGGCAGCCATGCCACCAGTTGGAAAAATCGGCAGCGCAGACTCGGGCAGCCGGAGGCATGTCGGGGACAATCGGCAGCCCCGATGAAATCGGCCTGGTTGGCAGAAGGGGCTGTGGAGGGCGAGCCTGGGCACCCAAGGCTTGAGGAAAAAGAGGGCTGGTCCTGAAACTGGGGCGGTGGCAGCCATGCCACCTGTTGGAAAAATCGGCAGCGCAGACTTGGGCAGCCGCAGGCATGTCAGCAAAAATCGGCAGCCCTGATGAAATCGGCCAAGTCGACCGAATTGGCTGCGGACGGCGAGGCTTGACTGGCAAGGCTTGACGAAGACGAGGGCTGGTCCAGAAACTGGGGCGGTGGCAGCGATGCCACCGGATTGAAAAATCGGCAGCGCAGATTTGTGCAGCTGCAGGCATGTCGGGAAAAATCGGCAGCGCAGACTGTTTGACGCCGTGCCGGCCAGGCCAGGCGGGAAAATTCATCAATGTGTCAGGCTGATGAAAACGAGGTGTGCCGCGGACAACGGCGGCCTCCACGCACATGCCAATTCGGCAGCGCGCAACGGCTTGGGTCCGAACTTGGCAAGTCATGGGTTGTGCTTTCCACATGAAATCTATCCAGTAAAATCAGCCATATTTTTCTGAGGCTGCCCACCAAATTTGGGGCCATTCCGGGCCGGTTCCTATTTTTGCGGATTTCCTCGATTTTTAATGGTCGGGAAATTAAAAAAAATACTTCCCGACCTTGAAAAATTCTGGAAAAATTAATAAAGTTGGATTGGATTTTTGCCAACCTCTGTGCAAAATTTCAGCTCAAAATACCAAGAAATGAATTTTTTAGAGGGGGGGTGACAACTGGGACCTAGTAGTGTCTCCCCCTGCCAGAGCTGCAATAACACTTATAGCTCTTTAGGGGGGTGCCCCCTGACTGGCCATGGGGCGCGCTGGCCTGGCGCCCATAGGCCTGCCGCGGGGGATTTGTGGGCTGCTGCTACTATCGATCTAAGGTGGGGGGCCTCGTGGCCCGAAGTATTGCCGGCATCGATGACCCGTTTTCCGGCCGGCGACGACCCGATTCCGGCCACTGTTCCCGGGACCCGCTCCAAGCCCTCGGGCGCGTTGGGGCTGCTTATCCGCGGCGGGGGCGTGGCATTCATTTGCCGTGCTCGTGCCAAG
>NW_011508629.1:0-672 GCF_000495115.2 Populus euphratica
TTAGTGTATGGGGGAGGCAGTCTAGGGTTAATGGGAGGTGTGTCAATAGCTGCATTTTTAGGAGGTAGTCAAGTTTTGGGGGTCGTCCCCGAAGCTTTAGCACAAGGGGACATCATTGGAAAAACAATTGGAGAGGAACTTCAGGTCTCCACAATGTCGACTCGAATGAATGCAATGTTTAACCATGCTAATGCCTTCATTGCTTTACCAAGTGGTCTAGGCACATTGGAAGAGATCTTTCATATTTCCTCTTGGGCTCAACTGCACATTCACTATAAATCCATAGGTTTGTTAAATGTTAATGGTTATTATGATAAGTTGTTATCTTTTCTTGATCATGTTGTGGAACAAGAATTTCTAACATCTTCTACACGACAAATCATAATCTCTGCTACTACTGTTGAACAATTGATTGACCAACTACAATCTTTCATTCCTGTGATTGACCCCTCCATGAGTCGCATAAATTGGTCATCTAAGGAAAGTCATAAAAAGCTTAAATTAGATTTGAGCCTTCATTTGTGAATCTTTGTGTCTTTTGGTTTTATTATTGTGTTTTGTTGTTACTTATATTTGTTTCAGTGTGTTTCAGGTTTGCCAATGTTTATTATTTCAGGTGATATCTTTTATACTCTATCTTTCTACCTTTAAACATTGAGGACAATGTCTCGT
>NW_011508498.1:0-716 GCF_000495115.2 Populus euphratica
TGAAAAATATTTTTTAAAAAAAAAATTTGTGTTCATTTCCCCTAATATTTTAGAATCATTTTTTAAACTTAGTTTATTTATTGAAAAATATTTTCAACTTATCATAAAATATTTTACAAACAATAATTCATTTATAACATCATTCAATCATTTCAATCATCATATCTATCTCACCACTACCACCACCACCTTCTCTTCCACGCCACCATAATAAACACCTCATCAAAACTTTCTTAATCATTATTGTTATTTTTAACATCACCACTGACACCATCTTTACTATTATTTTTTAATTAAAGTTTTTAGAAAAAAAATTGAGTAAAGTATGAAATTAATGGGGTTTGATGCAATTGTGAATAAATAGGCTGTAGATGATGTAAAATAATGAATTATTAAAGAAATAATTTTTGTGGTTTAGAGAGAGCTCAGCCAAGCATTTTTTACAGAAACAGGAACATGGAGATTTAATTAATGTTTGTGTCATTGTGTGTAATTAATATGTATTGATGTATTTATGGTGAATTAAAATGGATTTAATAAATTTATTTGGTTGTGATTAAATATTTAATGAAATTGGAATTATAATAGGAGAAGAATTGATGAGAGATATGATTAAGAGTTTGAGTTGGGATGCAGAAGTTGCGCAAAACATGTTTACTTGAATGATTTGTGTGTGTGAGAGAGAGAGATATAAGGTTTGTTAAAAAAAAGATTGA
>NW_011508495.1:0-716 GCF_000495115.2 Populus euphratica
GAAAAATATGTTAAAAAATATTTTCTCATATTTGGTTATATTATGAAAAATAAACTGAAAAATAACTTATTAATATTTTATTTTTTTCAAGTTTATTAAAATAAAAAGGACCAAATCTTATAAATTAAAAAGTTGAATGAGAATGAAATTAAAAAAAATATAATTCATAAATTATCTCAGATAAAATAAAT
Organism: Populus euphratica; assembly: GCF_000495115.2. Lineage (NCBI taxonomy): Eukaryota > Viridiplantae > Streptophyta > Magnoliopsida > Malpighiales > Salicaceae > Populus > Populus euphratica. The sequence goes on from NW_011508495.1 coordinate 192, forward strand.
AATAATAGAGATTAAATCTAAAAAATTAAAAAATTAAAATAATAATAGTTAACATTTCATAAATTATTTTAAATAAAATAAGTAACAATCAAGATAATAAGGATCAAATTTGATAAATAAAAAATTTTAATAAAAAAATAATAAGGAAAAAACAGATGAAAATTATAAAAATAAGAACCAAAGTTAGTATAAAAATTAAATTTTAAGAGATAAAATTGAAAAATAAACATTCGAAATAAAATATATACAGCAATCAAAAGTTTGAAAATCAAATTTGATACAATCACCAAATAATATAACATTTATAAATCATTCACAATTTTTGAAAAGTGTTTTTTGTCTAAATTTTTTAAGAAAACACTTTCATGAAAATCAAATTAAATTTTTCTTTAATTGAGAAGTGTTTTTTATTGAACAATTTTTCTAATAACAAAAAAATTTAAAAAATAATTTTTTAAAAACTAATTTTTAAAAAATAAACATAACCTAAAAGAGTTATTCTTGACAACCTCAACGTTGTAAAAA
>NW_011508501.1:0-715 GCF_000495115.2 Populus euphratica
ATAAAGAATTAAATTGTATTTTTCAAACAAATCTAAAAGTTATCAACTATTTTACTTATGGTTGGCACTTCAATTCTAGAACTTCCAATTCTGTCATCTCTCTCTGAAAAAACATGTAATTGGGGGTTGATTTGGATAAAAAAAAAACTTAATTATGTAAAGAAAAAATTTGAGTATCAAATTAAAAAAATTTAAAAAAAATTACGGCTCCAATCCCTGATAATTCATGTGATGATGAATGGTGACTTCAGCTGTACTGAAAACCACACATATTTTAGCTTTATAATAATAACAATATAATGTGGTTCTTGCTATAGATAATCTCTATGAAATCATCAGCTTGTGAACAGACTGTTTCCGTAATCAACTTGCAGCCAGGTAAGGCGTGTTCATTTAATAATTGGGATTATAGTTGGAATACTTCTGACCAGAAATTTTTCATAGTATAAACAACTCACAGATTCTTTAGACTTTCTGCACTCGTTTATCATTGAAAATCCAGATTCTTCAGCACACGAAAAGGCATGCTGTCGCACTCAGATGAGGCATGGCCTTGAGTTGAGAGTATTTTTTAAGTGGCCGGAAGTTATGGCAGCCGCTTGCGTACTGCTGCTGCAGTCTCGCCGATCATATATTAAAAGAGGGAAGGGTTAATTAACTAAATTTGTTGCTTAATCTATCTTCAACCTCATTGAGAGGCCATGTTCTTTTCGTT
>NW_011508505.1:0-714 GCF_000495115.2 Populus euphratica
ACCGGATAAAAGTTAAATGATATTTAATTGAAAAATAAATTAAAAAATAAAAAATAAATATAAATCTAGATAATTGATCTTAAAACACGAGTCATAAATCCAATTATATCTAATAAATTTGTTTTTGAGTTATATTTTTATTTAATATAATAATAAAAATAATAAAAACAAAACACAAGTCATGGACCCAATTATATCTAATAGCTTTGTCTTTTGGGTTAGATTTTTATTTAATAAAATAATAATAATAAAAACCATACATAATAAAATAATTAAATAAAATTAAAGTACAAAAAAATTAAACAGGGCTACATAGAAATAACATCTACTAGTATAAATATAAATATGCAATTTTATAGGTAATCTACATAAAAATTAAATGATTTTTTATTAAAAAATCATAAAGTTTTTTAAATTTATTTTAAATAATCTCAATTTAAATCAAATATTTAGTGCGTTAAATATTTAATTGGCCAAGTATTTGATTTAGATTAGACATCTCATACATATACTAAATTAATTTTTATAATTAATTTATATTTAAATAAAAAAATCAAAGCTAAAAAGATAAGACATCTCATGCATATGCTAAATTAATTTATATTTAAATATAAAAAATTCAAAGTTAAAAAGAAAATTAAGCTTCTAGTCTCACTTGGCCATCATGTCTAGCATATTAACAAATAAGCAAATAAGGCCATACATGAGAGCTTG
>NW_011508506.1:0-714 GCF_000495115.2 Populus euphratica
GAATGTCCAGTTTTGAAACCTGAATATTTGGGTGTTCCAATACTACATTGTTCTAGAGTTAAAGAATGCATCAGCAGGGTGATCACAAAATTGCATTTTGTTTTACTCTTGACGCTGTTATTTTTTATGCACAAATTTCCTTTGTTCTTCAAAAAATTTCTCTAAGCATACGCATGTTCTATATATTATGTAAAGTGAAAATTGAGCAAAATGAGGAATACTTCAAATGGTATTGTGGTGTAACTTACTGAGGAATGTATACTGTAATACACCCATCCACATGGGTTCTGAAAATTCACAGGCAATTTGAGAGCATTAATTTGGGCAGGAATTGTTGTTATTAGAACATAACTGATGAGTATGGCTATTATTCTGCTATGGAGTGTACTCTCCCTTTTTAACACCAAGGTTTTCATTTTTGTGCTTTTAGAACATTGAAGCGCAGTCTTCAGACGCTGCATCACAGTTGATTCCACAACATAACTACAAGCTTGATGTGCGTGCTTTAAACAGTCTCCATCTGGGAGAGATAGCTTTCAACTCAAGGCAGATACAAAACAATAGATTCATGTTATTGATAACAACACGCTGTACCGAAAAAAGAAAAAGAAAAGAAGGTAAAAAACAAAAGCTGAAATCAACCCTGCAAAAATTTATTTAAAGTAGGATAAGCGTCTGATAATTTCCATTTTTTTTTTAAGCTAAGCATTCTGA
>NW_011508504.1:0-211 GCF_000495115.2 Populus euphratica
GGGTCGGGGATAGGCTTCCCATCTAGTTTTCTTAAAAATTGGCAAACAGGGTCTTTTTTAGTTAGATTCCCAAGACTATGTCAAGTATGTTCTTTATGAAAATAGATTCATAAGTCATGAATTGCACAATGCTTATCTCGAATATGATGAGACTTAAGAGTCAATAGAAGATTATCTAAAGACTCTCTGTGTTTTGAAATAAATCTGAATT
>NW_011508504.1:232-714 GCF_000495115.2 Populus euphratica
GAAATAAATCCCACTTTTTGACAATTTTCATAGGTTTTGCAGAATGCATGTGATTCCTTGAATATGGTGGGCCAGTAAAATCCATTTTGTAAGATTTCTACAATTCTCTTTTTTGATAAGAAATGATCCCCACGTGCCTTAGAGTGACAAAATTTAATGACATTACTTACCTCACTGTTGGGAATGCATCTTTGAAATATTTGATCAGGACAATAATTCAATAAGTAAAGGTCATCCCAATAAAATTTTTACACGTTGCTCAAAAATTTTCTTTTGTCTTCGGTACTCTAGTGAGCTGGCAAAAATCCTGAAGTAAGAAAATTGATATTTTTAACAAACCAAGGCATTGAACTAAGAGAAAGTAAGGATTCATCAGGAAAGTAATCATCAATTGGTGTGATGTCGGGTGTCAAATCTGTTGTCACTTTTGATAAAAGATTTGCATCAACATTTTCGGTGCCTTTTTCATCCTTGACTTTTTC
>NW_011508503.1:0-714 GCF_000495115.2 Populus euphratica
ATTAACATGAGTTTTTTATTTCACAATATCTCAATATCTCCTATGAAAATGCTAAATAATAATAGGAAAAAATAAGAATACACACAATGTTATTAAATATGATCTGCGCAATAAATTGATTTAAGATTACGTTAATTGTGATTAAAAAAACCAAATAAGAATTTATCTGGTTAGAAAAAAAATTAATTTTTTTTAAAAATATTTTAAATACATTTTAATATAAACATTACTTTAAAAAATAACAATTATTATATTCTTAAACATTTGTGCTATCAATGCTTTCGCATGAGTTTTTAATTTCACAATATCTCCTATGAAAATGCTAAATGATAATAAGAAAAGAAAAAAGAGAAAAGATAAGAATATGTATAATATTATTAAATATAATCTATTCAACAAGTTAATTTAAGGTTAGATCAATTTAAAATCTAGTTCAAATAATTAAAAAATTAAATAAAAATTGATCTAATTACATCAAGTTAATCTAATGGGTCAACATATCACTTGATTAAAATATAAATTAATTTACTTTTTAAAAATTTTAAAAAGTAGTTTAATATTTTAAATATTTCTTAAAATAATATTATTTTAAATTAATTGAGTCAACTCAAAATAATAAAATAATCTAGTATCATGTGAACCGATTCTAAAATGAGGCATTATAACTTTGGTAACATTTGTCGTTATCCAAGCTAAAGGATTCACTCCTTTGGA
>NW_011508502.1:0-714 GCF_000495115.2 Populus euphratica
AATATATACCAACAAAAATAATCAACTAGCTTTCTAGTTTACATCTCTATTGGTGACTTCAAATCAATCACAATTGTGAAGATTGATTGTTCACATAATATGTACTTTTTTATTATTCTTTCTAACAAAGTTTTATTCATCTATTTTACCTTTTCATTGTGTTGTGGAGTGTATAGCTTGTAAAATGCTTTTAATACCTTCTTATTGATAAAAATTATTAATTTCATCACTTGTATATTAAACGTCATTATTTATCCTTAAACACTTCACCTTGTTTTCATATTCAAGTTCTACTCATGCTTTGAAGGTTTTATTGAGCACGAGCATATTTGAATTCCTTTTTTATTAGATACATCTAACATCTTATAAAGATGTCATCTATAAATGATACAAAATATCTTGATCATTTAATATATATAATTATTTCTTATCGAGCATCATAATAAATCAAGTCTAAAATGCATTTAATATTAGTTGTTAATTTGTTTAACTTCAACCTATATTGTTTAATTGCAACACAATGTCACAGAAGAATAAATAAATTTTTGTAAGCTTAGGGAATAACTTTAAATTGGAGAAAAGTTTCAAACCTTTTTTCACATATAATAGTTTTTTATACCACATCATTATCATCTCTTCTCTAAAACTAGTTGATGCAATCAACATTTGGACCTTATAATATGTTTTTTTCTTTGAAATAAATAAGTTTCTAGC
>NW_011508733.1:0-646 GCF_000495115.2 Populus euphratica
ATTGTCCAACCATGATTGCATTAGACCACCACCATGAGCCTCTCGCACAAGCAACTCCCGTAATGAACCTGAAGGAATACACATTTTGCCCATTTTGAACAAGTAACCTTCATGCATAATGAACCCATCACAAGCTCCCTTTGCACATTCGGTAACCACATTAGCAAAGTAGGAATCATTAGCGTATTGATCCTTCACTTGTTCAAAACCCATCAGCCTTGCATTCAACATAGAGATCAGTGCATACCTCCTAGAAAGAGCATCAGCAACCACATTAACTTGCCCTTTCTTGTACTTTATGACATAAGGAAATGACTCCATAGAACTTGAATCAAAGCATAGAACTCCTTGTCGTAAATAGAGTAGTTCAAACATGCTCCATTTAACTTTTCACTGAAGAATGCGATCAACCTCTTGCATCAAAACAGCCCCAATTCCAACTCCGGAAGCATCACACTCTATTTCAAATGTTTTAGCAAAGTCTGGAAGTGCTAAAACTGGAGCAGTACACAACTTTTCTTTAATTAGCTCAAAAGCTTTCTGAGCATCTGCACTCCATCTAAACTCGTTTCCTTTTTTTTGCGCGTCTGCACTCCATCTAAACTCGTTTCCTTTTTTCAAGCATTCTGTCATGGGAGCAACAATA
>NW_011500740.1:0-280 GCF_000495115.2 Populus euphratica
TAAAAAGACTCTTTTTTTTTCACATTCAGTTTTCTCTTCATAGTGCACAGATCTTTTAAAAATTTCGCACAAGAAGGAACCTGTTTAATAGCATCTAGCAAAGGTATATCGATCCTTACCTATTTGAAAATTTCAAAGATTTCAGAGTTGTGATTGACTTTTCTTTGTTTGGTTAACATGAGGAAATGAAAATGCTGGTAGGGAATCAGTCCTTTTTGTTTTGTAATATTTAGATCCAACCCTTTCTTTATCCTTAGAGATTGACTCATCATCTTTCTCA
>NW_011500740.1:337-1526 GCF_000495115.2 Populus euphratica
CTTTCTCATAAGGTTCAAGAGAGGGTTTTTCAATAACCTTATCACTACAAAGAATAGTGACTGATTTGACTTGATCCATATGTTAGCTTCCAGAACTACTTGCATTTGCATTGTATTGTCCCTTGGGATTTTATTATCGTTAGGATGGAAAAATACCTTTCTCTTAGAAATTGAGAGCAGATTTTAATTTTGCAAGAGTATCTTTAAAATCTGTCATGCTTTGAGCAAGTTAAGTATTGATTATCTCTTGTTTTTTAATGAATGCATGCAATATTTTCTCAAGATTTCTTCTAGGAGGTGGAGTATAAGGAGGTGCATATCCATGAGAGTTTTAAAAATTATGATGTGCTTGAAATGATGGTTGTGAAATTTATGCATTGTTATTATCACTCTTCCGACTGAAATTTGGGTGATTTTTTCAACCATGGTAGTATGTTTGCGAGTATGGGTTATGAATGGGCCTTTGAAAACTGTTTAAAGCATTGCTTGTTGATGGAGACATTCCTTAAAAGAAGGCAAGGTTGGACAATTATTGGTTGAGTGTTCATTTGTTTCATATATTTGACACACAATGTCTTAAATAGATTTTAATTGACCACTCTTTTTTAATTTTAGTGCCTTGACTTTTCTAGCCAAAGATGCAAACTTGGCTTGGAGGTCTTTATTTTCAAAAGTTCCTTTGTATATCAATTCAACCATTTGTCTATCTTTAAGTGTTAACCCTTCATAAAAATATGAAACCAATCTCCATATTTCAAAACCATGATAAGGGCAAGTATTAAGCAAGTCTCGATACCTATCCCAATATTGGTAAAATGTTTCTCCTAGTTTTTGAGAGTGAAAGTGGTGATTTATCTTTTGAAAGAGTTTGTTCTGTGAGAACGGAAAAACTTCTTTAAAAATTATTGTTGCATTTTATCCCAAGAATGAATGGATCCTGGTCTTAAATTTTATAGTCATGTTTTAGCTTTATCTTTTAATAAAAAAGAAAAAAGCTTTAATCTGATGGTGTTTGTGCTACAATTTCAATCATTATAGGTGTTGCAGATCTACTCAAATTTCCTTAAATGCAAGTATGGATTTTCTAAATTTAAGCCATGAAAAGAAGGTAAAAGTTAAATAATGCCTGACTTAAAATTAAAATAAGATACATCAAGAGGGAAAACTATGCATGATGGTGCACTTGTTC
>NW_011500740.1:1880-16725 GCF_000495115.2 Populus euphratica
AAAATAAAATAAATACTATAATTTGTACAGGAACTTACCTCCCTGGCAACGGCGTCAAGAACTTGACATAACTAAAAAATTGATATCTTCTCCCAAGTGTAAGAGTGTCGAAGTAATAAATAACCCGATAAGATCGGGGTCGAACCACAAGGAGGTTGATTGTATAAATTATAAATAAAAATAACACAATAACAACAAATCCATAATAACAACAATAATAATATAAACACTAATAATAATAATAATAATAAAGAACTTGATAAGAACTTTGAGATGGAAGATCAATGCAAGGATTAAACAATGATAACAACAAATGTCAAGGTTAGATGATCCACTAATGGTATGTCAAACAAGTATAGTATAAACTCCTATTATTCAATTGAAAACCACACACAAAGAAGGTTTCAATCAGATTATAGATTGTTAACATGATTACATTAGTCATCTTATTCAATTAATGTTAATACTTGTAAATTTCATCAAGCATTCATGATTATAACTTATGTTAACAACAGATCAAGTTCCTTTCATAGCTCAAGTGTCGGTTATACCATATAATATGGGCTATGAAAGTGCCAAGTATTTGTTGTACCAATTATTATACAACATAAATCAAGATTAGTTATTTAACAAGCAAAGTATTAAAGAGTGAACAAGATAACAAATAGAAAACATGTTAGTATCAAACATTAAAGTCCATATTAAGTTTATACTATACTTATTGTTACACCATTAGTGTGACCTTTTCAATTAGACTTAATAAACTTAACTAAATATAATGAAAGAAATAAAAATAAATAAACAAAATAAGGACATAAATAAGATAAACGTTAACTAAGTAAAGGAAAGAAAATGAAAGGCATAAACTTGATATTAATGGAAGAAAAACATAAGCAAAACTAAGATGCTTAAATCCATGGTAAATGCCTCATTTTATAGGCTAAAATTAGAAACTATTGATTTGATGACTAATGGATGAGTGGGTGACCAACTTTTAATTTGGTCACAATCCTTATCCTCTCTTGGAATAAAACATCATTGATAACATTAGAATTGGAACTACTTGTACTATAAAAGTTCCAGAAAAATATTTTTTAGGTCATTTGGACTTCTAGAACACAAGATATAGGCTGAACACTGAACAATGTCTGGGTTGCAGGACAGATTTGGACTTCTTCATTGTTGCTATAATTTGGACTTGAAAATAACCTTTTTAAAACCATACCTCCATATGAAATTGTAGGCATATGTCTTACCTTTCCATCCATATAAAGTAGACCTAAATTTGAGATTTACAGCTCCAGATATGATCCAATTACCAAACAGTGTTCTGATTTGGACTACACCAACATCTCTTTTCTAAGTTTGACTATCTCTTTATCCTTTCAATTTCAGTACTTAAAGTCATCAATCAATTCTTTTATTTATGTGATAGGCCTGCATTTAAGATGATATTATTAGATATGTTATTATAAAACATGTTTTAGTTAGGGAGTTATTGATACTTCATGTATAAAATGATGATATAAAATCTTGATAAATTAAAATGCACTTTTAAGTACTAATCATCATGCTTAATTGAAATGATTCAGTCTTGTGATACAACCTAAGTAAGGTCATATTTGGATTTAAGAGTAAAAAGTGCAACGGTCCAAGTTCACAGGAACAATTGTAACTCTCAATTCGGCTATTGGATCGGGTTAAAAATTTTATATGGACTCTCCAGATATGTTTTCATACTATGTATTAAAATTTTAGGTTAATCGGAGTTCGGGAAGGCACAACAATATTGGTAAATAAAGGCTACATAAATTTTATTATTTACTTCTATTTAACTTGTGGACTTCTTATTTGGTTGAGATTTTTTTCCTACAAGGATGTGACAGTTGGTTCTAGGAATTTTCTAGTTCCACAAGGATCTTTAATGAGCTACAATATAATCTCTAAGTGTGGTAAGGATTTATTAATGTTTTAGAATCTTTTTCTTATATGGATTTTGTATTCATCCTAGCTACACATGGAAAGAAGGGCTAGTGGTATTTAATGACATATTAGTTATTTTTATTATTTTCTTTTTTAATATTTAGGCTTAATTAAAACTTTTTTTTGAGCTAGGATCTAAGGCTTGTATGGATCAGGTTATGGGCTTTTCAATTTAGGGTTTTGGGCCAATTTTGAGTGGACTTCATATAAGTTCACATAAGGGGTTTTGACACGACTAAAAGATTGATGTCTTCTCTTAAGTGCAGGAGTGTCGAAATAATAAATAACCCGGTAAGACCGGGGTCGAACCACAAGGAAGTTAATTATACAAATTATAAACAACAACAACAATAGTAACAATAACAAAAACAATAATAATAGTAGCAATAATAATACTAATAATACTAGTAGTAATAATAATAATAATAAGAACAACAACAACAATAATAAAGAAAAAGAAGAAGAAGAAGAAACGTTGATGAGAACTTTGAGATGAAAAATTAATGTAAGAATTAAATAATAATAACAAAAAATATCAAGGTTAGAGGGTCCACTAATGGTATGTCAAACAAGTATAGTATCAACTCTTATTATTCAATTGAAAACCACACACAAAGGAGGTTCCAATCAGATTATAGATTGTTAACATGATTACATTAGTAATCTCATTCAATTAATGTTAATACTTGTAAATTTCATCAAGCGTTCATGATTATAACTTATGTTAACAACAAATCAAGTTCCTTTCATAGCTCAGGTGTCGGTTATACTATACAGTATGAGCTATGAAAGTGCCAAGTATTTGTTATACCAATTGTTATACAACATAAATCATGATTAGTTATTTAACAAGCAAAGTATTAAAGAGTGAACAAGATAACAAATATAAAACATGTTAGTATCAAACATTAAAGTCCATATTAAGTTTAGACTATACTTATTTTTACACCATTAGTGTAACCTTTTCACCTTGACATAATAAGCATAGCTAGACATAATGAAAGAAAGAAAAATAGATAAACAAAATAAGAACATAAATAAGATAAAGGTAAAGGAAAGGAAATGAAAGGCATAAACTTGATATTAATGAAAGCAAAGCACAAACATTACAAATAATACAAAGAGAGAAAGCAAGAGCATGATCTTGATCTGGAAACCAAAATGCCTAAATGCATGGCAAATGCCTCCTTTTATAGGCCAAAATTGGGAACTATTGATTTGGTGACTAATTGATGAGTAGGTGGCCAACTCTTGACTTGGTGACAATCCTTATCTTCTTTTGTCTGCCCAAAACTTCATTGATAACGTCACAATTGAAACCACTTGAAAGCATGAAAGTTGTAGGAAATTATCTCAGGTTTCTTGTGTAAACAATTCAGATCATTTCGACTTTTAGAACTCCAGATATGGCCTAAATACTGAACAGTTCTTGGGCTAAAGGATAGATTCAGACTTCTTTGTTGTTGCTCCAATTTGAAATTGGAAATGACCTTTTTAGATCTTAAGCTCCATATGAAAGTTGTAGGAATATGTCTTACCTTTCCATCCATATAAAGTAGACCTAAATCTGAGATCTACAGCTCTAGATATGATCCAATTACTAAATAGTATTCCAATTACATCTCTTTTCTAAGATTGACCATCTTTTTGTGCTTTCAATTTCAGTTCTTAAATTCATCAATCAATCCTTTCATTTATGTGATAGGCCTACATTTAAAATGAGCATTTATCATAAATTAAAGGTATCTTATATTATTAGATATATTATTATAAAACATGTTTTAGTTAAGGAGTTATTGATACTTCAAGTGCAAAATCATGATATAAAACCTTGATAAAAATACATTTTTAAGTATCAATTAGGTTCGTTAGGGTTAATTTTTCAAGAAGTATTTAAACTCATGTAAGCTATAATTTCAGCAGCTTTGATGATAATTATTTCTAAATTTTTTAGTTTTAATGTGTAAGAGTGATTCTTGTATTCTTCAATTCTTGAATGAATTGAAATTGACTTATCGAAGATTAACTGGCTTCGTGACGTCATTTTATTCAATCCAATAGTGTTGGTGCCTTAGGGCAGGTTTTCATTGTATCACACTACTATCAGATCTATTTTGGCTTTCCGGGATCATATCTCAATCTTGATTGTGGGTTGCGTGACCACGTGATCACGAGGTTCGTGTCATTAATGAAAACCATAAAACCTAAAGTTACAACCTATCTAGGTATTCTATAAGGTTCACAAATATGCATTATTATATGAGATACAATGACCATAGATAGAAAAATTTGATTATAAGATGAACTTAATAGTTAATTAACTGAATAACTATCAATATGTTACTGATATTGTATAAGAATTTGCTCATTGGACAAAACTTTAAGTTAAAAGGTTTGAAAAATGAAAAAAAAAAGTCATTAATAATTTAAGTGAAAAATGAATGATAATTGAAAACATTAAGGAATCTTTTATAGAAAAACAAATGAAAAAACTGAAAAGAATGGAAAAGTCTTTTCATTTATGACTAAAACTTACAATTATAGGCCAAAAGCGTTCATGGAACTAGATATATGCAGTTCCTTACAGATACTATAGTAGTCCTTTAACCAACAACAAGAAGAGAGTATTTTGAACCTAAGAATTTCATAAAAGATATGTGTAAAAAGAGAGGAAAAGCCAAGTAAATATCATTGAAGAGTTTGAGACCATCAATCATATGCCTACGGTCCAACATTCCTTTAAAAAATCATCACATTTGATTATTACTTAAAAATGTATTTTTATTAAGGTGTTATATCATCATTTTGCATTTGAAGTATTGACACGACTAAAAGATTGATGTCTTCTCCCAAGCGCAGGAGTGTCGAAGTAATAAATAACCCGACAAGACCGGGGTCGAACCACAAGGAAGTTAATTATACAAAGTATAAATAACAATAATACAACAACAATAATAATAACAACAACAACAATAATAATAATAACAATAATAATAATAATAGCAATAATAATACTAATAATACTACTACTAGTAGTAGTAGTAATAGTAGTAGTAGTAATAATAATAATAATAATAAAGAAAAAGAAGAAAAAGAAGAAGAAGAAGAAAAGTTGATGAGAACTTTAAGATGGAAAATTAACGTAAGGATTAAACAATGATAACAAACAATGTCAAGGTTAGAGGATCTACTAATGCTATGTCAAACAAGTATAGTATAAACTCTTATTATTCAATTGGAAACCACACACAAAAGAGGTTCCAATTAAATTATATAAACTCTTATTATTGAATTGGAAACCACACACAAAGGAGGTTCCAATCAGATTATATATTGTTAACATGATTACATTAGTCATCTTATTCAATTAATGCTAATACTTGTAAATTTCGTCAAGCATTCATGATTATAACTTATGTTAACAACAAATCAAGTTCCTTTCATAGCTTAGGTGTCGGTTATACCATACAGTATGAGCTATGAAAGTGCTAAGCATTTGTTGTACCAATTATTACACAACATAAATCAAGATTAGTCATTTAAGAAGCAAAGTATTAAAGAGTGAACAAGATAACAAATATAAAACATGTTAGTATCAAACATTAAAGTCCATATTAAGTTTACACTTTACTTATTCTTACACCATTAGTGTAACCTTTTTACCTTGACATAATAAACTTAGTTAGACATAATGAAAGAAAGAAAAATAAATAAACAAAATAAGAACATGAATAAGATTAAAGTTAACTAAATAAGTGAAAGGAAATGAAATGCATAAATTTGATATTAATGAAAGCAAAGCATAAACTTTACAAAAAATACAAAAAGAGAAAGCAAGAGCATGATCTTGATCTGGACACCAAAATACCTAAAAGCATGGCAAATGCCTCCTTTTATAGGCCAAAATTGGGAACTATTAATTTGATGACTAATTGATGAGTGGGTGACCAACTCTTGACTTGGTGGCAATCCTTATTTTCTCTTATCTGCCCAAAACGTCATTGATAACATCAATATTAGAACCACTCGAAAACATGAAAGTTGTAAGCAATTGTCTTGGCTTTCTTGTGTAAAAACTTCAACTCATTTGGACTTCTAGAACTCCAGATATGGTCAATATACTAAACAATGCTCGGGCTGGAAGACTGATTCAGGCTTTTTTGTTGTTGCTACAATTTGGACTTGAAAATGACTTTTTAGATCTTGGGCTCCATATGAAAGTTATAGGCATATGTCTTACCTTTCCATCCATATAAAGCAGACCTAAATCTAAAATCTATAGCTCTAGATATGACACAATTACCAAACAATGTTCTAGTTTGGATTGCACCGACATCTCTTTTCTAAGTTTGGTCATCTCTTTCCCCTTGCAATTTAAGTTTTTAAAGTCATCAATCAATCCTTTCATTTATGTGATAGGCCTGCATTTAAAATGAACATTTACCATAAATTAAAGATATCTTATATTATTAGATATATTATTATAAAACATGCTTTAGTTAAGGAGTTATTGATACTTCAAGTGCAAAATGATGATATAAAACCATGATAAAAATACGCTTTTAAGTAGTAATCACCCCCCCCCCAACTAGCTTATTACTAGTCCCTAGTAATCAAAGCGTTAAAATAGAAAAACAATTTGCAAATTCCACAAAGCAAGGTATTCATCATTCAACTTCCATTAATTTATCCAGATAAACAAACTCTCCTTAAATTTATATATCTGCTCAATACCTCTTAACAAGATATTAATAAACCTTTGTTTTGTGCTCAATGTATCAACACATAATTATGGGGCTTTTCTTGGAAGAAAACAAAATTTTTGTTCTAATGTTTAAGGTTAACTTCCTTGGGTTGGGATTATTATTTTTGTCTTTTTTTTTTAAATATATACACATATAATTTAAAGACACCATTCATCTTTAACCCATGTAACGAGCTTTCAACCAATGACTCTCAGACCAGTTGGTGTTAGGGCATTAGGTGTTGAGACACCTGTATGAGCTTAATAACTCGGGTTGCAGATACTTTAACAAAATAGCTTTTTTACTCTGTCATCCTAATAACAACAATTATGCACATGCTTTATGAAATGAAAAACAATTTTTTTTATCAACTACTACCCTCTCCCCCCAACCAAAACAAGACATTGTCCTCAATGTTCTAAGGTAGAAAGTTAGAGTATAGAAGATATCACCTAAAATAACGAACACTGACAAACTTGAAACACACTAAAACAAAAGTAAGAAATAACAAAACACAATAATAAAACCAAAAGATACAAAAATTCACAAATGAAGGCTCAAATCCAATTTATACGACTCATGGAAGGATCAATTACAGGAATGAAAGATTGTAGTTGGTTAATCAATTGTTCAACAGTAGTAATAGAGATTATTATTTGTCGTGCAGAAGATGTTAGAAATTCTTGTTCCACAGCATGATCAAGAAAAGACAACAACTTATCATAATAACCATTAACATTTTAACAAACCTATAGGTTTATGGTGAATGTGCAGTTGGGCCCAAGAGGAAATATGAAAGATCTCTTCCAATGTGCCCAGACCACCTGGTAAAGTAATGAAGGCTGATACATGGTTACACATTGCACATCTAACATGGTAAATTTTTGTAATCGCATTCTAAGGCAGAGTAGGAAAATACTTTTTCAATTTTTCAAGATTAGTGTCCATTTTCAAATGAGAATTGGAAGAGAGATTCAAAGAATTGCACAAATATATACACAGATATCAGTTATTGTGGGAAACTGAAAGAATTGACTTAAGTCACAGAGTACTTTTATCCGCCATTTGACCGGGGTAAGAGAAAATAGCAAAAATCACTCAAAAAGAAGTACAAAAATAATCAATCTTTATATACAGGATCACCCAATTCAATAGAGTCATGTTCAACTGAAAAATTGTCAAAGTAAACTTTCAGACGAAGTCCATTTACCTTGAAAACATTGTCATTCTTTAGATTCTCGATGTTGTAGGCCCTATATGGATACACATGTTTCACAATAAAAGGACCACTCCATCTTGATCTTAATTTTTCAGGAAATAAATGCAGTCAAGAATTATAAAGCAACACTTTTTGACCAACATTGAATGTTTGTCTTAGTATATTCTTGTCATGAAACTCTTTGATTCTTGCTTTATGAATTCTTGAATTTTCATATGCATCATTTCTTATTTCCTCAAGCTCATTTATTTGTAATTTTCACAGTTGACTAGCATCATCCAGATTTGAATTGAAAGCTTTAATAGCCTAATAAGCTTTATGTTCAAGTTCCACAAGCAAGTGACAAGGTTTTTCATAGACTAGTCTATAAGGTGACATACCTAATGATGTTTTATAAGCAGCTCGATAAGCCCAAAGTGCATCATTAAGTCTTAAAGACCAATATTTCTTATTAGGTTTCACTGTTTTCTCCAAAATGTGTTTGATCTCCCTATTAGCAAGCTCTACTTGTCCACTTGTTTGAGGGTGATAAGGGGTGGCAATTTTGTGTGTGATTCCATATTTCTTCATTAAAGACTCAAATGGCTTGTTGCACAAAAGTGTTCCACCATCACTTATTATGGCTCGAGGGACTCCAAATCGACTCAAAATATTTTCTTTCAAAAACTTTATCACTGTTTTGTGATCATTGTTTCGACTTGGAATTGCCTCTATCCATTTTGAAACATAATCTACTACAACTAATATGTACAAGAAACCAAATGATGAAGGAAATGGACCCATGAAATCTATACCCCAATAGTCAAAGATCTCAATGACAAGAATAGGATTTAAAGGCACCATGTGACGTTTTGAAATTGATCCCAAATTTTGATAATTTTCATAAGACTTGCAGAATACATGTGAGTCTTTGAACATGGTGGGCTAATACAATCCACTTTATAAGATTTTTGCAGTTGTCTTTCTTGATGAGAAATGACCCCCACATGCCTCAGAATGACAGAATTTAATGACACTACTTACCTTATTATCAGGAATGCATCTTCAAAATATTTGATCAGGACAATATTTGAATAAATAAGGGTCATCCCAATAAAAGTTCTTCACTTCGTTTAAGAACTTTCTTTTATCTTGGGTACTCCAATGAGCTGGCAATTGTTCTGAAACAAGAAAATTGACAATATTAGCAAACCAAGGCATTGTAAAGATGGAAAGTAAAGACTCATCGGGAAAGTAGTCATCGATTGGTGTGATGTCAGTTTTCGAATCTATTGTCAATCTTGACAAGTGATCTGCAACAACATTTATGTTGCCTTTCTTATCTTTGATTGTGATATCAAATACTTGAAGTAATAAAATCCACCACACCAATCTAGCCTTAGAATATTTCTTACAAAGAAGATATTTCAATGTTGTATGATCACTAAAAACAACAACAGGTGAGCCAACAAGTTAAGACCTCAATTTTTCACATGAAAATACTACTGCAAGTAATTCTTTTTCAGTGGTGGTGTAATTCATTTGAGCACTATTTAAAGTTTTACTTGCATAGTAAATCACATAAGGTTTCCTATCTTTTCTTTGTCCCAAAACAGCACCTACGACATAATCACTAGCATCACACATTATTTCAAAAGGTAATGACCAATCAAGAGGTTGAATTATAGGAGCACAAGTAAGCAAGTTTTTAACTTTAACAAAGGCTTCTTCACAATGTTTAGTCCATTCAAAAATAGTATCCTTTGTTAGAAGGTTACTTAAAGGCTTAGATATTACACTAAAATCTTTGATGAACCTTCTATAAAAACCAGCATGTCCTAGGAATGATCTAACATCTTTAATAAATTTCGGTGTTGACAAGTTTGCAATTAACTCGATTTTAGATTTGTCAACCTCAATTCCTTTTGATGAAATAATGTGACCAAGTACAATACCGTTTATTACCATAAAATGACATTTTCCCAATTCAACACAAGATTCTTCTCTTCACACCTGGTCAAAACCTTTTCTAAATTAGTCAAACAATCATCAAATGAATCGCCAAAAACAAAAAATATCATCCATGAAAATCTCAAGAAAATGTTCAACCATATCATTAAATATACTAAGCATGAATCTTTGAAATGTGGCTGGTGCATTACATAATCCAAAAGGCATCCTTCGATATGCAAAAGTACCAAATGGACATGTGAAAGTAGTCTTCTCTTGATCTTCCAATGCAATTTCAATTTGGTTGTAACCCAAATAGCCATCTAGAAAACAATAAAATTCATGACCTGCAACTCTTTCTACGATTTGATCCATGAAAGGTAAAGGAAAATGATCTTTTCTAGTCATTGAATTAAGTTTCCTATAATCACTGCACATGTACCAACTAGTAACAATTCTAGTGGGAATTAACTCATTGTTCTCATTTGTTATCACAATGACTCCAGACTTCTTGGGTACAACTTGGGTAGGACTTACCCATTTGCTGTCAGAAATAGGATAAATGATTTCATTATCTAGAAGCTTAATGACTTCATTTTTCACTACTTCTTTCATATTAGGATTTAGCCTTCATTGCATTTCTCTAGAAGGTTTAACATTTCCTCTGAATAAATTTTATATGTACAAATCAAAGGACTAATTCCTTTTATATCAGCTATGGTCCATCCTAATGCATTTTTGTGCATTTTCAGAGTTTGTAATAACTTACCTTCTTGATGTGCATTAAGTTTGGAAGAGATTATTACCGGAAAAATTTCATTTTCTCCTAAAAATGAGTATTTGAGATTGGATGGCAACGACTTCAAATCAGGTTTGGGTGGTTGAACACTTGAAGGTATGGACTTAATTGATCGTGCTGGCAATTCCTCAATTTGCGGCCTCCAATTACTTGTCTTTGATTCTCCCTGAAAATAAATCATTTGCAAATCATCAGATTCATCAATCTCAATTTCACTAGAAGTGGTTGGAAATTCATCATGAATTAATTTTTCAGTAAAGTCCACTTCCTAGAAATCATTATCATCTCTAGGTTGCTTGCAAATGTTGAAAATATTCGTCTCCAATGTCATGTTTCCAAATGATAGCTTCATCAGTCCATTCCTATAATTAATCAATGCATTAGAAGTTGTAAGAAATAGACGTCCTAAAATAATAGGAAATGAATTACATGCTTTAACAGGTTGTATGTCCAAGACAATAAAATCCACAAGATAGATGAATTTATCGACTTGTACTAACACATCTTCAATTATTCCTCTAGGCACTTTTATAGATCTATCAGCAAGTAAAAGAGTTATAGAAGTTGGTTTTAACTCACCTAGATTGAGACTCTAAAAAACTAAATATGGAAGTAAATTCACACTAACACTAAGATCAAGTAAGGCTCTTTCAATTTTATGCTCTCCAATAAAATAGGAAATTGTAGGACAACCAGGGTCTTTATATTTCAAAGCATTATTATTTTGAAAAATAACACTTACTTGTTCGGCTAGAAAGGCTTTCTTTTTCACATTTAGTTTTCTCTTCACAGTGCATAGATCTTTCAAAAATTTAGCATAGGAAGGAACCTGTTTAATAGCATCCAACAAAGGTATATTGATCCTTACCTGTTTGAAAATTTCGAAAATTTCAAAGTTGTGATTGACTTTCCTTTATTTGGTCATGGCTTGAAGAAATGGAAGTGCTGGTGGAGAATCAGTCTTTTCTTTATAATTTTCAGATTCAACCCCTTCCTTACCCTCAGAGATTGACTCATCATCTTTCTCATAAGGTTCAATAGTAGGTTTTTCAATAACCTTACCACTGCGTAGAGTAGTGACTGATTTGACTTGATCCATGTGTTAGCTTCTAGAACTACTTGTATTTGTATTGTATTGCCCTTTGGGATTTTATTGTGATTGAAATGAAAACTTACCTTTCTCATGGAAACTGAGAGAAGATGTTAATTTTGCAAGAGTATCTTTAAAATCTGTCATGTTTTGAGCAAGTTGAGTATTGATTGTCTCTTACTTTTCAATGAATGCATGCAATGTTTCCTCAAGATTTCTTCTAGAAGGTGGAGCATAAGGAGGTGTATATCCATGAGAATTTTGGAAATTATGGTGTGCTTGAAATGGTGGTTGTGAAGTTTGTGCATTGTTGTTCTCACTCTTCCAACTAAAATTTGAGTGATTTCTCCAACCACGGTTGTATGTTTGTGAGTATGGGATGTGGTTGGCCCTTTGAAAACTGTTTAAAGCATGAGCTTATTCATGGAGACATTCCTTAAAAGAAGGCAAGGTTGGACAATCGTTGGTTGAGTGTTCATTTGATTTACAAATTTGACACACAATGTTTTCAACAGATTTTAATTGACCACTTTTTTTCAATTCTAGGGCCTCCACTTTTCTAGCTAAAGATGCAAACTTGACTTGAAGGTCATGATCTTCCCTAAGGTTGTACATACCTTCACTAGATGTATGAGGTTGAGTTTTACTCAGTGCCTCATAAGTACCCACGGTGTCCCAATTTTGAGCATTTTCAGCTAACAAGTCTAAGTACCCCATTGCTTTATCAAGGTCTTTATCTTCAAAAGTTTCATTGCACATCAATTCAACCATTTGCCTATCTCTAGGTGTTAACCCTTCATAAAAATATAAAACCAATCTCCATGTTTCAAAACCATGATGAGGGCAAGTACTAAGCAAGTCTCAATACCTATCCCAACATTGGTAAACTGTTTCTCTTGGTTGTTTAGTGAAAGTGGTGATTTGTCTTTTGAAAGAGTTTGTTCTCTGAGATGGGAAAAACTTCTTTAAAAACTGTTGTTGTATTTCATGCCAAGCACCAATGGATCCTGGTCTCAAATTTTATAGTCATGTTTTAGCTTTATCTTTTAATGATAAAGGTAAAAGTTTTAATCTAATGGTGTTCATGCTACAATTTAAGTTAGTATATGTGTTGCAGACCTTCTCAAATTCCCTTAAATGCAAGTATGGATTTTCCAATTCCAAGCCATGAAAAGATGGTAAAAGTTGAATAATGTCTGGCTTAAAATTAAAATGAGATGCATCGGGAAGAAAAACTATACATGATGGTGCACTTGTTCTTGTGGGATTCATATGGTCTTTAAGTGTTCTAGCATGGTTATTCTCATTATTCTCATTATGAAGTGATTGATTATCTTCTTCGGCCATATTTTCTAAAAATGATGACGATACCCTAAAAAGTTTACCACTTGATGTACGTGACCACACTCTCATGCACCTGTAAGAATAGAATAAAAGGAAAAAAGAAAACAAAAAAAGAAGAAACAAGAGAAAAGAAACAAAGTTATATATAAGAAAAGTGAAAAGAGAAAATAAAATAAAAATTATAATTTATACAAAACTTACCTCCCCGGCAACGACGCAAAAAACTTGACATGACTAAAAGATTGATGTCTTCTCCCAAGTGCAGGAGTGTTGAAGTAATAAATAACCCGGCAAGACCGGGGTCGAACCATAGGGAGGTTAATTGTACAAATTATAAACAACAATAATAGTAACAATAACAACAACAATAATAATAGTAGCAAAAATAATACTAATAATACTAGTAGTAGTAGTAGTAGTAGTTGTAATAATAAAGAAAAAGAAGGGAAAAAAGAAGAAGATGATGATGAGAACTTGGACATATAATATTAATGTAAGGATTAAACAATGATAATAACAAATGTTAAGGTTATAGGTTCCACTAATGGTATATCAAACAAGTATAGTATAAACTTTTATTATTCAATTGGAAATCACACATAAAGGAGGTTTCAATCTGGTTATAGATTGTTAACATGATTACATTAGTTATCTTATTCGATTAATGCTAATACTTGTAAATCTCGTCAAGCATTCATGATTATAACTTATGTTAACAACAAATCAAGTTTCTTTTATAGCTCAAATGTCGGTTATACCATATAGTATGAGCTATGAAAGTGTCAAGCATTTGTTGTCCCAAGTGTTATACAACATAAATCAAGATTAATCATTTAACAAGCAAAGTATTAAAGAGTGAACAAGATAACAAATATAAAACATGTTAGTATCAAACATTAAAGTCCATATTGAGTTTACACTATACTTATTCTTACACCATTAGTGTAACCTTTTCACCTTGACATAATAAACTTAGCTAAATATAATAAAAGAAAGAAAAATAAATAAACAAAATAAGAACATAAATAAGATAAAAGTTAACTAAGTAAATGAAAGGAAATGAAAGGCATAAACTTGATATTAATGAAAGCAAAGCATAAACATTATAAAAAATACAAAGAGAGAAAGCAAGAGCATGATCTTGATCTGGACACCAAGATGCCTAAATGCATGGCAAATGCCTTCTTTTTATAGGCCAAAATTGAGAACTATTGATTTCATGACTAATTGATGAGTGGGCAGCCAACTCTTGACTTGGTGACAATCCTTATCTTCTCTTGTCTGCCCAAAACATCATTGCTAATGTCAAAATTGGAGCCACTCGAAAACATGAAAGTTGTAGGCAATTGTCTCATCTTTCTTAGGTAAAACCTTCAGCTTATTTGCACTTCTAGAACTCCAGATGTGGCCAAAATACTGAATAGTGGTTGGGGTGAAGGACAAATTTGGGCTTCTTTGTTGTTGCTACAATTTGGACTTGAAAATGACCTTTTTAAATCTTGGGCTCCATATGAAAGTTGTAGGTCTATGTTTTACCTTTCCATCCATATAAAGTAGACTTAAATCTAAGATCTATAACTCTAGATATTACCCAATTACCGAATAGTGTTCTGGTTTAGATTGCACCAACATCTCTTTTCTAATTTTAGTCATCTCTTTGCCCTTGCAATTTAAGTTCTTAAAGTCATCAATCAATCCTTTCATTTATGTGATAGATGACACGACGAAAAGATTGT
>NW_011500740.1:16827-94307 GCF_000495115.2 Populus euphratica
TTGATGTCTTCTCCCAAGTGCAGGAGTGTCGAAGTAATAAATAACCCGGCAAGACCGGGGTCGAACCACAGGGAGGTTATTTGTACAAATTATAAATAACAATAATAAAACAACAATAACAACAACAACAATAGTAATAATAATAATAAGAATAATAATAATAGTAGTAGTAGTAGTAGTAGTAGTAGTAGTAGTAGTAATAATAATAATAATAATAATAATAATAATAATAATAATAATAATAAAGAAAGAGAAGAAGAAGAAGATGATGATGATGAGAACTTAGAGATGAAATATTAATGTAAGGATTAAGCAATAATAATAACAAATGTCAAGGTTAGAGGTTCCACTAATGGTATATCAAACAAGTATAGTATAAACTCTTATTATTGAATTGGAAACCACACACAAAGGAGGTTCCAATCAGATTATATATTGTTAACATGATTACATTAGTCATCTTATTCAATTAATGCTAATACTTGTAAATTTCATCAAGCATGCATGATTATAACTTATGTTAACAACAAATCAAGTTCCTTTCATAGCTCAGGTGTCGGTTATACCATACATTATGGGCTATGAAAGTGCCAAGCATTTGTTGTACCAAGTGTTATACAACATAAATCAAGATTAGTCATTTAACAAGCAAAGTATTAAAGAGTGAACAAGATAACAAATATAAAACATGTTAGTACCAAACATTAAAGTCCATATTAAGTTTACATTATACTTATTCTCACACCATTAGTGTAACCTTTTCACCTTGACATAATTAACTTAGCTAGACATAATGAAAGAAAGGAAAACAAATAAACAAAATAAGAACATAAAAGTTAACTAAGTAAAGGAAAGGAAATGAAAGGCATAAACTTGATATTAATGAAAGTAAAGCATAAACATTACAAAAAATACAAAGAGAGAAAAGAAGAACATGATCTTGATCTGGAAACCAAGATGCCTAAATGCATGGAAAATGCCTCCTTTTATAGGCCAAAATTGGGAACTATTGATTTGATGACTAATTGATAAGTGGGTGGCCAACTTTTGACTTGGTGACAATCCTTATCTTCTCTTGTCTGCCCAAAACGTCATTGATAACGTCAAAATTGGAGCCAGTTGTAAACATGAAAGTTGTAGGAAATTGTCTCAGCTTTCTTGTGTAAACAATTCAGCTCATTTGGACTTCTAGAACTCCAGATATGGCCAAAATACCGAACAGTGCTCGGGCTGGAAGACAGATTCGGGCTTCTTTGTTGTTGCTACAATTTGGACTTGATAATGGCCTTTTTAGATCTTGGGCTCCATATGAAAGTTGTAGGCCTATGTCTTACCTTTCCATCCATATAATTTGGACCTAAATATGAGATCTGTAGCTCCAGATATGACCCAATTACCGAACAGTGTTCCGGTTTGGATTGCACCGACATCTCTTCTCTAAGTTTGACCATCTCTTTATCCATGCAATTTAAGTTCTTCAAGTCATCAATCAATCCTTTCATTTATGTGATAGACCTGCATTAAAAATAGACATTTACCATAAATTATAGGTATCTTATATTATTAGATACATTATTATAAAACATGTTTTAGTTAAGGAGTTATTGATACTTCAAGTGCAAAATGATGATATAAAACCTTGATAAAAATGCACTTTTAAGTACTAATCAATAGACCTGCATTTAAAATGAACATTTACCACAAATTAAAGGTATCTTGTATTATTAGATATATTATTAGAAAATGTGCTTTAGCTAAGGAGTTATTGATACTTCAAGCGCAAAATAATGATATAAAACTATGATAAAAATGCACTTTTAAGTACTAATTAGATGCAAAGCTCGAATACTGTTCAGTGTTTGGCCTATATTTGGAGTTTGAGAAGTCTAAATGACGTCCATCTTTTTCCTAGAAAGCTGAGACAATTTTCTACAACTTTCATGTTTTCAAATGGTTCCAATTTTGACGTTATCAATGATGTTTTCGGCAAACAAGAGAAGATAAGGATTGTCACCAAGTCAAGAGTTGGTCACCCACTCATCAATTAGTCATCAAATCAATAGCTTCCAACTTTGGCACATAAAAGGAGGCATTTGCCATGCATTTAGACATCTTGGTCTTCAGATCAAGATCATGCTCTTGCTTTCTCTTTTTATATATTTTGTAATTCTTATGCTTTGCTTTCATTAATATGAAGTTTATACTTTTCATTTCCTTTCATTTATGTAGTTAACTTTTATTTTATTTATGTTCTTATTTTATTTATTTATTTTTCTTTCTTTCATAATGTTTAGTTAAGTTTATTATGTCAATGTGAAAAGGTTACACCAATGATGTAAGAATAAGTATAGTGTAAACTTAATATGGATTTTAATGTTTGATACTAACATGTTTTGTATTCGTTATCTTGTTCACTTTTTAATACTTTGTTTATTAAATGACTACTCTAGATTTATATTGTATAACACTTGGTACAACAAATACTTGACACTTTTATAACCCATATTGTATGGTATAACTAACACCTGAGCTATGAAAAGAACTTGATTTGTTGTTAACATAAGTTATAATCATGAATGCCTAACGAGATTTACAAGTATTAGCATTGATCGAATAAGATAACTAATGTAATCATGTTAACAATTAACAATTTAGAATCTAATTGGAATCTCCTTTGTGTGTGGTTTCTAATTGAATAATAAGAGTTTATACTATACTTATTTGACATACCATTAGTGGATCCTCTATCCTTGACATTTATTGTTATCATTGTTTAATCCTTACGTTAATCTTTGCTCTTAAAGTTTTTATCAACTTCTTTTTCTTCTTCTTCTTCTTCTATTCTTGTTATTATTATTAGTATTACTACTACTAGCATTATTATTATTGTTGTTGTTGTTGTTGTTGTTGTTGTTGTTGTTATCTATAATTTATACAATTTATCTTCTCGTGGTTCAACCCTGGTCTTGTCGAGTTATTTATTACTTCGACACTCCTGCACTTGGGAGAAGACATCAATCTTTTGGTTGTGTCATCCCCCAACCAAAATGAGACATTATCCTCAATATCTTAAAGTAGAAAGATGGAGTATAGAAGACATCACCTCAAAACACCGAACATTGACAAAACTAAGACACTTAAACAAATATAATAAACAACAAAACACAACTATTGTGCTCTATTAATAAAACCAAAAGACATAATTTTTTTTACAAACTGAGACTTAAATCATAGGTGTGATTGTGGCTCACACCTTTCCTTGGTTTTATGTCCAAGAACGACTTAAATGCCCTTTATGGGTCGCGGATAAGCTTCTTATCCAGTTTTCTTAAAAACTAACAAACAAGATCTTTTTTAGTCAGATTCCCAAGACTAAGTCAATCATGTTCTTTATGAAAATGAGGCCATAAATCATAAATTGCACGATGCGCATCTCCACTAGGATGCGTCTTAAGAGTTTATAGAAGATTATCTAAAGACTCCTTACTTAGGCTATCCTTAATGAATTGTATTTTATCTTTATAGTTTATAGATATCATTCTTGAAGAACGACATTATGCATTACAAGTCCATTTGGTACATCGATGACAGACTTTTAGTCATTTTGCACGACACTTATTTGCAAAGTGTTTTTACCTATCCCGGGCATGTATAAAATGGAAGAATCAAAAGACTCACTTGATAATCAGACCTTTGCTTTAATTAACTAGTAAATCTCTTCAGGAATTCCATGGTTCATTAACAACCTCAATCTTGCATACTTAGCTCGGTAAATTTTTGAAATCGCATTTTGAGGCAAATCAGGAAAGCACTTTTTTAATTTTTCAAGAGTGGTGTCCATTTTTTAAGATGAGAAGTGGAAAAGAAATGCAAAGAGAAGAGAAGGAACAAGGAATTAAACAAATATATACACAGATATCAGTTATTATGACAAACTAAAAGAAATGATTTAAGAGTCACAAAGTATCGTTATCCACCATTTAACTAGGGTAAGAGAGACTAGCAAACCAAGAGTTACAAAAAAAACACAAAAACAATGTGAGAAAAACAAAATAATCAACCTTTATCTATAGGATCATTCAAACCAATGGATTCATTTTCACTATGAAAATTATCAAAGTAAGCTTTTAAATGATGTCCATTTATCTTAAAAACATTGTCATTCTTTAGATTCTTAATATCAAATGCCCCATAAGTATACACATGTTTCTCAATAAATGGACTGCTCCATCTTGATTTCAGTTTTCTAGGGAATAAATGGAGTCGAGAATTATCAAGCAAAACTTTTTGACCAGTATCAACTTTTTGATAATTTTCACAAGTTTTGCAGAATGCATCCATGTCTTTGAACATGGTGGGCCAATAAGATCCATTTTGAAAGATTTTTGTAGCTCTTTTTTTTACGAGAAATGACTCCCACATGCTGTAGAACGACAAAGTTTAATGACACTACTTACCTCATTGTTAAGAATGTATCTTTTAAATATTTAATCCGGACAATATTTGAATAAGTTTGGGTCATCCTAGTAAAAGTTCTTCACTTCGTTCAAAAACTTTCCTTTATCTTGGGTGCTCCAATGAGCTGACAAATCTCCTAAAATAAGAAAATTGATATTTTTATCATACCAAGGCATTGGACTAAAAGAAAGTAATCATTGATTGGTGTGATGTTGGATGTCAAATCTGTTGTCACTCTTAACAAAAGATCCACATCAATATTTTCAGTGCCTTTTTATTTGTGATTTCTTCTTGAGAATAAATCATTTACAAATCTTCAAATTCATCCAACTCATTTTTACTCAAAGTAGATTCAAGTTAATCATATACTAATTCTTCAATAAAATCTGCTTGTAATTCATTATCATCTTCCAGTTGTTTGCAAATGTTGAAAATATTCATCTCCAATATCATGTTTCCAAATGATAGCTTCATCAGTCTATTCCTATAATTAATCAATGCATTAGACATTGCAAGAAACCAATGTCCTAAAATAACAGAAAATAAATTACATGTTTCAATAGATTGTGTGTCTAGGATAATAAAATCCACAAGATAAATGAATTTATCAACTTGTACCAACACATTTTCGACTATTCCTCTAGGCACTTTTATAGATCTATCTGTAAGTAAGAGAGTTATAAAAATTGATTTTAAGTCAACTAGATTGAGACTTTGAAAAACTGAATATGGAAGTACATTCACACTAGCTCCAAGATCAAGTAAGACTCTTTTAATTTTATGTTCTCCAATAAAGCAAGAAATTGTAGGACAACCAGGAACTTTATATTTTAAAGAATTATTGTTCTGAAGAATGACACTTGTTTGTTCAGCTAAAAGACTTTCTTTTTCACATTCAGTTTTCTCTTTACAATGCACAAATCTTTCAAAAATTTAGCATAAGAAGGAACTTGTTGAATAACATCCAATAAAGGTATATTGATCCTTACTTGTTTGAAAGTTTCAAAGATTTTAGAGTTGTGATTGACTTTTCTTTGTTTGGTTATGGTATGAGAAAATGAAAGTGTTGGCGGGGAATTAGTCTTTTTTTTTTTAAATATTTAGATTCAATCCCTTTCTTGCCCTCAAAGATTGACTCATCATCTTTCTCACAAGGTTCAAGAGAAGTTTTTTCGATAACTTTACCATTACGAAGAGTGATGACTAATTTCACTTGATCCAAGTGTTGACTTCTAGAACTACTTGCATTTGTATTGTATTTCCCTTTGTGATTTTGCTATGGTTGATGTGAAAACTTACCTTTCTCTTGGAAAGTAAGAGCATATATTAATTGTACAAGAGTATCTTTAAAATCTGCGGTGCTTCATAAGTACCTATAATGTTCCAATTTTGAGTATTTTCAGCTAACAAGTCTAGGTACTCCATTGCTTCATAAGGGTTTTTATCTTCAAAAGTTTCATTGCACATCAATTCAACCATTTGCTTATCTCTAGGTGTTCACCTTTCATAAAAATGTGAAACCAATCTCCATGTTTCGAAACCATGATAAGGGCAAGTATTAAGCAAGTCTTAATACTTATCTCAACATTGGTAAAATATTTCTCCTGGTTTTAGAGTGAAAGTGGTGATTTGTCTTTTAAAAGAGTTTATTCCGTGAGAAGTAAAAAACTTCTTTAAAAATTATTGTTCCATTTTATCCCAAGTACGAATGGATCCTCATTATCTCAATGTTTAATAAAAAAAAAGAAAAAACCTTTATTCTGATGATATTCATGCTATAATTTGAGTCATTATACGTGTTGCAGACTTTTTCAAATTCTTTCAAATGCAAGTAAGAATTTTCTATATCTAAGTCATGAAAAGAAGGTAAAAGTTGAATAATGCATAGTTTAAAATTAAAGTGAGATGTATTAGAAGGAAAAACTATCCATGAGGGAGCATTTGTTCTTGTAGGATTCATGTGGTCTATAGGTATTCTAACTCAATTATTCTTATTATTCTCATTATGAAGTGACTGGTTATCTTCTTCGGCCATACTTTCTAAAAATGATGAGGATACCCTACAAAGTCTACTACTTAATATATATGACCAAACGTTTATGCACGTATAGGAAAAAAAATAAAAGGAAGAAGGAAACCGAAGAAAAAGAAAAAAAATAAAACAAAAGTTAGATACAAAAACTGAAAAATACAAATAAAATAAATATTATAATTTATAAAATAATTTACCTCTTTAGCAATGACGTAAAAAACTTAACACGATAAAAAAATTGATGTCTTATCGTAAGTGCAGGAGTGTCAAAGAAATAAATAACCCAAAAAAATCGAGGTCGAATCACAGGAAGGTGAACTATATAAATAACAACAACAACAACAACAACAACAACAACAACAATCATGATGATGAGTTAAATAGGACTTTGAGATGTAAAATTAATGTGAAGATTAAATAATGATAAAAATAATATCAAGGTTAAAGAATCCACTAATAGTATTAAAGATAAGAAAAGTATAATCTCTCTATATATTATCAGCATGATTATATTAATCATCTTATTTATGTAATACCATACTTATAAATTTTATCAAGTATCCAAGATACTAACTTTTGTTAACAACAAATCAAGTTCCTCTCATAACAATAATGTACCAAGTGTTATACAACACAAATCTAGAATAACCATTTAACAAGTATGGTATTAAGAATTAATAAGAAAAAAAATGATAAGATATATATTAATGGCAAGTTGTTTAGGATATAAGCATTGAAGTCCATATTGAGTTTATATTGTACTTATTCTAATACCATTAGTGAAACCTTTTCACCTTAATATGATAAACAATAAGAACGTAAACATGATAAAACTTAACTAAGTATAGTAAAGAAAATGAAAACATGAACAAGAGATTAATGAAAACAAAACTTAAGTATTACAAAAATATAAAGAGAGAGCAAGAACATGATCTTGATTTGAAAACCAAGATGTGTAAATGCATCACAAATATCTCTTTTTATAGACTAAAATTCAAAATTATTTATTTGGTAATTGATTATTGATATAGTGGCCAACTATTAATTTAGTGGATTTGGTGAACAACAACTGTTAAGCATTTTAAATGGATGAAATGACATTGATGCAATCTAAATTTAGCAAAGTGTTCTTCATAAAAGTTATTAGATATTGTCTTTTCCTTTCAGCCATCAAATTTCAGAGCATTTGGATTACTATGACTTGAGAAATGTATAAAATACTAAGTAATGCTTCTGGTGGACGTGGTGGATAGCTCTCAAGCTCTTGTTTGGATGAAATGTCATTGCTAACATCAGAATTTGAGCATGTCTTCTTATGAAAGTTGTTTGAAATTATTTTATCCTTTCACCCACCAAATTTTATGTCATTTTGCCTTCTAGAACTCCAGTTATGGGTAAAATGCTGAGCAGTGTTTGGGCTGAATTGCAGAATAGATTTTAACTTCTCTTTTGTAGCCAAACTTTGAATTTGAAAACAGCAGATTTAGGTCTTTTCTTATTCATAAACATTGTAGGCCTATTTATTATATTTCTAGCCATATAAACTAAACTTAAATCCAAGATTTATAGTTCTAGATATAACTCAATGACTGAACAATGTTTGAATTTAAATTGAATCGACATCTTTTTTTAAAATTTAGCCTTTTTTTGTCCTTTCACTTTCAATAGTTAATCACAACAATTAATCCTTTGAATTGTGAGATATGCCTCCATTTAAAAAGAGCATTTACCTTAAATTAAAGTTATCTTATATTATTAGAATTCTTATTATAAGTACAAATCACCTACATCCACGCCTCAAGTATCAAACCAGTTTTAAGTATCATATTCTCAACTAATCTAAGTTAAAGATTACAATATCCTTAGTAAATCCTCACCAAACCCTTTTTCTCCACTTAAAGAAATACCCTCTCTAATATTTTTCATCTCAGATTACAATGTTGCATGTCAAGATCCACGCGGCGTCTGCTGGCAATTTTTCTCTCTGTTGTGTTTGATTTGATCTTATTGGATTCGTTGGGAGTTGCCACCTAGTATTTAATTGAGAGGGTTACTAGGAAACCCGGTTGTATTGATCTTGTCAAAAATTCATAGGGGTCAAAAATTCATAGGTAAGAGACTGATTATGATTAGAGAAGGTATTAGCACCTTCGTTGTGATGTGTTAAAGAAGTTTTAAAATTTTTATCTTTTCATTAGATTTTAGAAATACAACTTCCGTACAAGTTTGTACTTCTACATCATGATCCAATCAAAATATTAAATTCTTCTTTATTCTTTGCAATTTTATCATAATATATATATATATATATATAAATATTTTTTTTCTTTTTCTTTTTCTTTTACTCTTTTTTTTTGGGTTACATCCATATTACATATTATAAAAATTCAAAACTAAATAAAAATTACATTAAATAATTTTAAATTTACAAAATAATTCCTAAAATTCCATAATAATGTCGGGAAGTCCTTCTAGGACAGTGTGAACAGTGCACGTAAACAGTGGTGGTAGGTGGGTTCACGCGCCACCTCAGGAAAAGCCAAGCATCTAGTGGATCGGGATCGTCTCCTTCTTCTCTTCCTGTCCGTACCGACGGAGCATCTCCCAGTCACCTGCAAAGCAACCTAACAAACAAATAGTTTTGGTTCTCAATTTTTCAAATCTGCCTCGGCCTCTTTTGGATCTGCTTCGTTGCAGATCGGCTGCTTGTGCTCATCCTCTTCTCCTTTGTTTCATATATCGGCAACTAGGAGGAGTGCTGGAGGCTGGCGACCGGCAGTGAAGGAGATCGGTTGTTGTTGCTAGTGGGCGGTCTGTGGGCACTGATGAAGGCTGGTTGGAGAAGAAGGATATGTCGTGGCTTTCTCCTTTGTGAAGGCTGGGGTCGCCGGAGCTACTACTGTTGGAGGATGGCATTAATGGTCTGGAGGAGGAGAAGACGCTGCTGAGAGGGAGATAAGGAAATGAGGGGAGCGACCAGTTCTAGTTCGGTTTTTTTTTTGTGAGGAAAAGGGGCGAATGGCTGTCAGGAGGGAGAGAAGGAAGCTGGGTGGTTATGGTGGCTGCTCTGGTTTGTTGCAATAGGAGGGGCTCTATGTTGTTGGCTGGAAAACGAGAAGAAAATGGGAGGAACGGTGTGGAGGCTAGTTTCAAAGAGAGGGGGAAACGATGAAGGAAATGGTGGAACCAGCCGGGTCAGAAAAATAAAGGCCACCGGGGGGCTGCGTGCAGAGAGGAAAAAAATTCTCTAGTGGGCAGCGACGGCTGGGTGTGAAAGTAATAGGTTTAAGGTTTCTCTTCCTCTTTTTTTTTTTTTTTTTTTATCGAAATTGCCCCCCTTAACTTGAGTTATAGGCTGCTATTTATAGGTAATGTGTTTTTCAAGTCTCAAAATTGATCCCTTAATTTTTGTAAATTTTAATTTTTTGTATTTTTAAAAATAAGCAATATCAACATCGACTCAATAAGGAAAATTAATCATTTTAAAAATAACACGCTAAAAGTTGAACGCGTTCCAAATATTTTTAAAAATTTAAATTTTTTGAGATAATGCTGAAAATGCTAAAAATAAGGCAAATATATTTTAAAATGTATTTTTTTAGATTTTTGTTGTTTTTCTTTTTTTTGGATTTTTTTCTAAAAATTTATCAAAACACGGGTTAAAAATTGGGGAATAACCCAGAATTGGGTTATGACAGTGACGTACCTCACCAATGACCAAGAGTTTTTCTCTTAAACTCTTAAAGGATGATAATTGTTTGAAATGTAACAACACTATCTCAAAAAATAGATAATATAATTGAAGTTTATATCTCTATAGCTTACTCAATAACACTTATAATGTATGAAGGTGTTTTAGTATAGTAAATG
Source organism: Populus euphratica (assembly GCF_000495115.2). Taxonomy (NCBI): domain Eukaryota; kingdom Viridiplantae; phylum Streptophyta; class Magnoliopsida; order Malpighiales; family Salicaceae; genus Populus; species Populus euphratica. Next base: position 27,188 of record NW_011500740.1, read on the forward strand.
TGAGAATTTATACTCTTGAGATTGATGATTTAAATTTGTTTTTGTTCTTAAAATAGCTTCTACATCATATATATTCATTTTGTTTTACTTAATTCTTCAATTAGACAAATTGTATAAATGTTTCTAGTAAAAACTAGTCATTTTATACCCATTACTATTACTCTAATAGCTAAAAGGCTGACCAATTCAAAATGATCAAATCAATTAGTCGACTAATTCCTGTAGATTCCTAAGTATTTATCTTTGATAAAAAAAAAAAAAAGAAATCAATTGGTTCATTTGAAATGGCTAAGTGGTTTACCAATTCAACTTAAAATCTAGTTTTAATAGTTATAAGCCTAGTGAATCTTGAATCGACTAAATACATAACAATTCTATAATGCAGCAATGTGAAATTTATAATTTTCTTTTAATTTGTGCTATCAAATAAGATATAAATATTTACATAATAAATAATAAAATGAATCCTTAATAACTAAGTCTTCATTTGCCTTCTATCTCAGACTTATTGATTAGTTTCTTTATTTAATTTTCATGCTTGTTGATGATTTTCATATAAACTTGTTTAAACTTAATTTCAATCAAGCATATCATTAGTTTATTTTTATTTAATTATTATCATCAAAATATATAAATATTAACATATGACCTAAAGGTCAATAATACCTTTTAGTAACATAATCGTTATAATATAGAAATGTGAGGGCCATAAATAGGAGCAACAGAAAAATCATAAAGTTCAATGAAACCTAGCCAAAAGTTATAGTTTATTTGAAAAATCAAGATTCTCTATGAAGCTAGAAAAGTTTAAAACATAGAAGTTAACCCTATTAAAGAATTAGGATCTTTTTCCAATTTTAAATAATAATGTTTCTTTGTCACTTTTTACGAGAGAAAATCTACTAATTGGCAACTATTCCTATAATTGCTTAATTTGTCACTTTTTACATTTATTACAAATCAAAACCAAGTTTCTATGTTAAAAGTAGGACTTATTAGTGTCTATAACTAAACTCCAACATTAGCATTTTCTGTATTCCTAAACACATGTTATAGTTAATGAATAGCTCGAGTTCCATCAGATTTATGATTTGAAATACCTAATTTTCTCAAGTTCCATCAAATTTGTGACTTGAGATACCTAATTTTAAGGAATCATAATTGGTTGATGATGGGGATAAGTAGCAATCATTGTGGCCTAAAACAAGGTTATTTCAACTAAAATTAGACACAAAAGATTTTAGATGATTGTGATGATAATCATAGTTTGGTAATAACTTTGATGTGTTTTTCTACATATCTTAGTAAATAAAAAATTTTAAGTGATGCGAGCTTAAAATGTTAGAACTCTTGAACCCATAAACTTTTTAAAGACTTGGTTTTATTCAAAAATAATATTGTGTGTATCTAAGATTGCTCATACTTTTAGTTTTTTCATTGAACTCTTTAAACTTATCAAACAATTTTATATTTGTGGCATTCATCCATATACTTCTGGTTCTAGATTCGTTATAATCAAAGGTTTATGGTCTTTTATCTAATAACTTAAGTTTCTTGGTCAAGTAATCATTAGGTTGGATTCTTTTAAATATAATTCTTATTTTCTTGGGTTTTTTCTATCTTATTTGTGGGTTTAAAGATTCTTACCCTTTGGGTTCATATCATTAAGACTTTATTTTTTTAGAGTTGTGATAAATTTGCAAAGAAGAAGAAGAAAATTGATCAAAACACTTAGAAAATGTTGTCGTTTTCAAAATGACACATCATTTTTTTTTTACTTTTCATTAAATGAATTCTTGAAAACAATTTTATATTTGTAAGAATTCTACTAATAAACTCCAATGAAAAAGACTTGGTCATATCTTACCCTATGTTTGCTAGATTTTATAAATTTGATGTAATTAGATTAAATTACATTATATAAAATATAAGATAAGGACTAAATGAGAAACTTTTTAAACAAACAGGATTCAAAGCTTCACTTATTAGGTCTTTCTTGGTTGAATCTATATTTCTTAACATATTATTAGTTTGTTTTCCATTCTCTTCTTTAGCTTATAATAGTTATGTTATTTATGCAATGTCATAAATAACATTTAAATCTTTGAGTAAATTTATAGATAAAGAGTATAAAAATAAATATAGATACATTTGCTATATTGTGATACGATTCAAGCAAGGTCAGATTCAGATTCTAATGTAAAATTTTTAACCATTAAATTTTACGTTGTTGAGCACAAATATAAATTAAATTGTTGGATCAAGCTGAAACTTTTAGAGATATGTTTCTATGTGGGGCTAAAATTCTAGGTGAATTGGAGTTTGGGAAGGACTTGCGATATAGGTCAGAATGGACTATATGGATTTTTTCATTTACTTCCTTTTGACTTATAGACTTCCTATTTAGCAAGAGTCCTTTTCCTACGATGATATGAGAGCTTGTTTTGGAAATTTTCTAGTTCCACAAGGATCATTAATGTTGAAGAATCCTTTTCTTATAAGGATTCTTTATTCATCCTAGCTACACAAGAAAATGAAGGCTTGTGGTATTTAATGACAAATTAGTTATTTTTATTATTTTCTTTCATATTAAGGCTTAATTAAAACTTTATTTTCAGCTAGGATTTAAAGCTTGTTTGGATTAGAGTTTGGGCTTACTAGTAACGATTTTGGGTATTCTTTGTATGCGGGTAAAAAATTGAAGCCCATAAGAGTAGATCTATATAGTTAAATTTCAAAACTATTTAAACACTTGTAAGCTTAAATTTCGGTAGCCATTGATGAATAATACTTTTGAATTTTTTAGTTTTAACATGTTAGAGTGATTCTTGCATTCTTCAGTTCTTGAATGAACTGAATCTGACTTATCAAAGATTAATTAGTTTCATGACATCATTCTACTTCATTCCATTTGTGTTGGTGCCTTAGGGGCATGTTTTCATTTTTTTACACTCCTACCAGACCTTTTTTAGCTTTCTAAGATCAGATCTCAATCTTGATTGTGGGTTGCATGACTACATGATCACAAAGTTTGCAATAGTTAATATCAGGGCTAGGTTTTGAAATCAAGTTATATCCTTCTTGTTTTCATTATCTATTTGTTTCGCGTCATTTTCTCTTTGTCTATTTTTGTTTTGTTTTGGTTAGCATTAGTTTTCTTTCTTATATTTATTCTTGTTATTATGTGTTTATTGTGTTCTATTTTGAGTAAAAGAAAAAAAAGGAAGAGATCATAAAATGTTATTTAGGTTAACACAGGTCTGTAACACATTTGTTTCATAATAGCATGTCAAAACTTATTGTAATTAACACAGAATTGATATACTTGTTATTTAGAGTGAAATCGCATTAAGTACCAAGTTACAAGTCATTTGGACATTATTGGGCCTAAGTTCTACATTTAGGTTTTAAAGAGGCTATTTCGTGTCCATGTATCAAATCAACTTAAAATTTATATTTTGTTTACTAGGATCCTAATAAAAAAATAAATTAAAATTTGAGTTCATTTGGATATATTTTTCTTTAAGGTTTCAAAATTAGGTTTTGTCTTGCTATAATGGGTATGTTTTGTGTTAGCTTTCAAAAGTTATATTGTTTCTGTTGATTTCATTCCTGCCAGTATATTATCATTATGTTTGGGATATTTGGCTATTGTTTGAGTCATTTTCATCACTTTCACATCTGTTTGTTTACAATCAGTTCTGGTTTAAAAAGTTAGATTTGCAATTTCAAGTCTAAATCGGTGTTCATTATTATGATCCAAGCAAGGTTAGACTTAGATTTTGACGTAAAATTCTCTTTTGTCTAGTTTTACACTATTGAGCATAACTCAAAACCAAATTTTTGGGTCAAGCTGAAACTTTACTAGAAGATTCCAGAGGTATGTTTCTATATTAAGGCAAAATGTCAAGTGGATCGTACTTTTGGAAGGACTTGCAATATAAGTCAGAACAACCTATACAAATTTTATTTTTTACTTTCTTTTGACTTACAGACTTTTTATTTAGTAAAGATCCTTTTTCTATGACGATGTGAGAACTTGTTTTGGTAATTTTCTAGTTCCATAAGTATCTTTAATGGAATGCAATATAATTTCCAAGTATGACAAAGATTCATTAATGTTCCAGAATCCTTTTTTTATAAGGATTCCTTATTCATCCTAACTATACAAGGAATTGAGGGCTGGTGGTATTTAATGATAAATTAGTTTTTTTTTTTTCATGTTTGGGCTTAATTAAAACTTTTTTTTCAACTACGATCTAAGACTTATTGGGATCAAAGTTTAGGTTACTAGTAAAAGTTTTGGGTTAGTTTTTGTATATGGGTAAAAAACTAAAGTCGACAAGGGTAGATCTATTAAGGTTAATTTTTCAAAACTATTTAATACTTATAACCCTAAATTTTGGCAACTATTGATAAATAATACTTTTGAATTTTTTAGTTTTAATGTGTGAGTGATTTTTGTATTTTTAGTTCTTGAACAAGCTAAATTTAACTTATTAAAGATTAACTAACTTTGTGATGTCATTGTACTTTATTCCAATAGTATTGGTGCCTTGGGGTATGTTTTCATTAGGTCACACTTCTATTAAACCTATTTTAGCTTTCTAGGATTAGATCTTAATCTTGATTATGGGTTGTATGACTATATGATCACGAGATTTACATCAGTTGATATCAGAGTTAAGCTCCAAAACAAAGTCATATGCTTATGTTATTTTTGTTTGTTTAATGTTCCTTTGAGTTTTTCAATGTTTGCATCATTCATCTTCTTTTCTTTTTGTCTACGACATCTAAGAAAAAAGAAGAGGTTATATTTCATCATGTTACTGTCTCTAATCATACTAATAACATAAAAAAAAAAGATGAAATTTAAAGGTTAAATAAATTCTATTGCAAAAAAAACAACTCTTAGTGAACCATAAGAAAACTACCTCAGAATCAATTTAAACTTCATATTTTATCTACTGAGGGTGAGATGGAACCATGTATTAAATTTGAGTTTATTTTAATATCGTTTACTTGAGGTTTTAATTTGTGGTTCAATTTTTCCATAAAAACACAACTTTTGGTGAACCATAAGCAAACCAACTTAAAATCAATTAAAAGTTCATAGTTTGTCTATTAGGGATGAGATTGCATTATAGATTAAATTTGAGCTTATTTTGATATCATTTGCTTGAGGTTTTAATTTGTGATTCAATTCTTCCATAGAAATACAACTCTTAGTGAACCATAAATAAACCACCTTAGAATCAATTAAAACTTCATATTATGATTATTAGGGGTGGCATTGTACCATATATAAAGTTTGGGCTTATTTTGATATCATTTTCTTGAGGTTTTAATTCAAGATTCAATTTTGTCGCAAACGGACATACAAGGGGTTTGGTACCTAGACATAAGAGAATGACCTATAAACAAATATTTGTTTTTTTATTTATATCAAAATACTAAATATTGAATTTGAGATGATTCCAATATCATTGATTTGAGTTTCAATTTTGTTATGTAAAAGTTGCATAATAGGCCAAATTTGCATCAAGTTCCAAAACACGATCATTACTATTTGTCTTCATCCAAATCTTTCTATTTTTATTATAATTGGGTTATTTAGGAGTCAAGTAATTATTTTTGCTAATATTTATTTATGTTTTATTTTATGTCTCCATTATGTCTATAATTCGTATAAATTTGCTTTGCTACTCGCGAAATCATAACCATAGTTTTGTTTTGCTTTATTTTCAGTATATTTATTGATTCTTATGTCTGAAAATTATAATTGGATTGCGTTCTGAAGGCTACTAACTTTGATTTGTTGATTTCAGTTTCTAAAGAACTAAAAGAAAACAAGTTGTGAGGTACAAGATGTAGTTAGCTTATTAGAGTGGAAGCCTTGATTTGTGTGTGAAAACTAAGAGGTGTGAGGATATATTTTGCTCCACTAACCAAATTCTACAGATTCAGAGAATATCAAAAAACAACAAATCAACGACACAAAATGTTAATGTCTCTTTCTAATTTATAGCCATAGGCCAACAATTTGATCTCATGTTTAGAATGTACATGGATATGAAAGATGAGGTGAATTCGATAAAGTAATAGAATAATGGGGTTGATCGCCGAGGAAATACGATCTATAAGGCAGTATGAAATGTCAGATTTGATTTTGAAAATTTTGTTGACGAAAACACAGATGCGAGTGAAGATGACTATGATTTTGAATCTGTTGGCTAAGGAATCAGGTCTAGACTGAATAGCACTAGGAGGAATGTGAATTTATGTGGCATGAGAAATTATGAAGATATGGATGGGGACTTGGACACTATTAAACTAAAAATTCTTAACTTTCAAGGTAAAAATGATCCCGAGATACATTTGGAGTGGTGAAAAAGGTGGATTGGATTTTTTTATTATTATGACTATTCAGAGGCAAAAAAGTTAAAAGATGATATAGATTCGATGAAGCAACATATTAGTAGGGCTGATCGAAGGAGATTTAATATGAGTAAGGAAGAGAAATGAAGGTTAATAGTTTTAAATATTTATGATTATAATTGATACAACCAAAAGATCAATGTCTTCTCCCATGTGCAGGAGTGTCGAACTAACAAATAATCTAGCAAGGCCGAGATCGAACAATAATGAGGTTAACTATATAAATTAATAGTAGTAATAATAATAATGATAACAACAATAACAACAACAAGTTAAAGAGGACTTTGAGATGTAAGATTATTGTGAAAATTAAACAATGATAAAAACAATTGTCAAGGTTAGAGGATTCATAAATGGTATTTCAAACAAGAATAGTATAAACTTTTTTTATTACTCAACTAGAAACCATATACAAAGAAGATTTTAATCGGATTATAAATTATTAACATGATTATATTAGTTATTGATTAGTACTTAAAAGTGCATTTTTTATCAAGGTTTTATGTCATCATTTTGCACTTGAAGTATGAATAACTCCTCAACTAAAACATGTTTTATAATAATATATCTAATAATATAAGATACCTTTAATTTATGGTAAATTTTTATTTTAAATGCAGGCCTATCACATAAATAAAAAGATTGATTGATGAATTTAAGAACTGAAATTGAAAGGACAAATAGATGACCAAACATAGAAAAGAGATACCAGTGCAATCCAAACCATAACACTGTTTGATAATTGGATCATATCTAGAGTTATAGATCTCAAATTTAGGTCTAATTTATATGGATGGAAAGGTAAGATATAGGCCTACAACTTTCATGTGGAGCCCAAGATTTAAAAAGGTCATTTTCAAGTCCAAATTGTAGCAATAACAAAGAAGTATGAATTCATCATCCAGCCTGAGCACTATTCAGTGTTTGACCCATATCTGGAGTTCTAGACATTTAAATGACTTGAATATTTTACACAAGAAAGCTAAGACAATTTCCTACAATTTTCATGTTTTTAAGTGGCTCCAATTTTGACGTTATCAATAATGTTTTGGGCAGACAAGAGAAGATAAGGATTGTCACCAAGTCAAGAGTTGGTCACCCTCTTATCAATTTGTCATCAAATCATTAGTTCCCAATTTTAGCCTATAAAAGGAGGCATTTACCATTCATTTAGGCATCTTCGCTTCCAGATCAAGATCATGCTCTTGCTTTCTCTCTTTGTATTTTTTGTAATGTTTATGCTTTGCTTTCATTAATATCAAGTTTATGTCTTTCAGTTCCTTTCATTTACTTAGTTAACTTTTATCTTATTTTGTTTATGTATTTTCTTTCTTTCATTATGTCTAACTAAGTTTATTATGTCAAGGTGAAAAGGTTACACTAATGGTGTAAGAATAAGTATAGTGTAAACTTAATATTAACTTTAATGTTTGATACTAACATGTTTTCTATTTGTTATCTTGTTCACTCTTTAATACTTTGCTTGTTAAATGACTAATCTTGATTTATGTTGTATAACACTTGGTACAAAAAATGCTTAGCACTTTCATAGCCCATACTGTATGGTATAACCGACACCTAAACTATAAAAGGAACTTGATTTGTTGTTAACATAAGTTATAATCATGAATGCTTCTGAGATTTACAAGTATTAGCATTAATCGAATAAGATGACTAATGTAATCATGTTAACAATCTATAATCTGATTGGAACCTCCTTTATGTGTGGTTTCCAATTGAATAATAAAATTGTATACTATACTTGTTTGACATACCATTAGTAGAACCTATAACCTTGACATTTGTTATTATCATTGTTTTATCCTTACATTGATATTCCATCTTAAAGTTCTCATCTTTTTCTTCTTCTTCTCCTTCTTTTTCTTTATTATTATTATTATTATTATTTTTATTATAGCTACTAATATCATTATTGTTATTATTGTTATTTATAATTGTTGTTTATAATGTTTACAATTAACCTCCTTGTGGTTCGACCCCGGTCTTGCCGGGTTATTTATTACTTCGACACTCATGCACTTGGGAGAAGACATCAATCTTTTAGTCATGTCAAGTTTTTGGCGTCATTGCCGGAGAGGTAAGTTCTTATATAAATTATAGTAGTTATTTTATTCTCTTTTCACTTTTCTTGTACATAACTTTATTTCTTTTCTCTTGTTTCTTCTTCTTTTCTTTTCTTCTTCCTTTTATTCTATTCATACACATGCATGAGAGTGTGGTCACGTACATCAAGTGGTAGACTTTGTAGGGTATCCTTATCATTTTCAGAAAATATGGCCAAAGAAGATAATCAATCACTTCATAATAAAAATAATGACAATAACTATGCTAGAACACTTAGAGACCACATGAATCCCACAAGAACAAGTGCACCATCATGCATAGTTTTTCCTCCTGATACATCTCATTTTAATTTTAAGCCAGACATTATTCAACTTTTACCTTCTTTTCATGACTTAGAATTGGAAAATCCATACTTGCATTTAAGGGAATTTGAGGAGGTCTGCAACACATATAATAATTTAAATTGTAGCATGAACACCATCAGATTAAAGCTTTTTCCTTTTTCATTAAAAGATAAAGCTAAAACATGGCTACAAAATTTAAGACCAGGATCCATTCGTGCTTGGGATGAAATGCAACAACAATTTTTAAAGAAGTTTTTCCCATCTCATAGAACAAACTCTTTCAAGAGACAAATCACCACTTTCACTCAAAAACCAGGAGAAACATTTTACAAATGTTGGGATAGGTATCGAGACTTGCTTAGTACTTGCCCTCATCATGGTTTTGAAACATGGAGATTGGTTTCACATTTCTATGAAGGGTTAACACCTAAAGATAGGCAAATGGTTGAATTGATGTGCAATGGAACTTTTGAAGATAAAGACCCTGATGAAGCAATGAAGTACTTAGACTTGTTAGCTGAAAATGCTCAAAATTGGGACACCGCGGGGACTTGTGAGGCACCGAGTAAAACTCAACCTCACACATCTAGTGGAGGCATGTACAACCTTAGGGAAGATCATGACCTTCAAGCCAAGTTTGCATCTTTAGCTAGAAAAGTCGAGGCACTAGAATTGAAAAAGAGTGGTCAATTAAAATCTGTTGAAAACATTGTGTGTCAAATCTGTGAAACAAATGAACACTCAACCAACGATTGTCCAACCTTGCCTTCTTTTAAAGAATGTCTCCATGAACAAGCCCATGCTTTAAACAGTTTCCAAAGGCCCAACCACAACCCATACTCACAAACATACAACCCTGGTTGGAGAAATCACCCAAATTTCAATTGGAAGAGTGAGAACAACAATGCACAAACTTCACAATCACCGTTTCAAGCACACCATAATTTCCAAAATTCTCATGGATATGCACCTCCTTATGCTCCACCTCCTAGAAGAAATCTTGAGGAAACATTGCATGCATTCATTGAAAAGCAAGAGACAATCAATACTCAACTTGCTCAAAACATGACAGATTTTAAAGATACTCTTGCTAAATTAACATCTGCTCTCAGTTTCCAAGAGAAAGGTAAGTTTCCATCTCAAACACAACAAAATCCCAAAGGGCAATACAATGCAAATGCAAGTAGTTCCGGAAGCCAACACATGGATCAAGTCAAATCAGTCACTACTCTGCGCAGTGGTAAGGTTATTGAAAAACCCTCTCTTGAACCTTATGAGAAAGATGATGAATCAATCTCTGAGGGTAAGGAAGGGGATGAATCTGAAAATTGCAAAGAAACGACTGATTCACCACCAGCACTTCCATTTCCTCAAGCCATGACCAAACAAAGGAAAGTCAATCACAATTCTGAAATTTATGAAATTTTCAAACAGGTAAGGATCAATATACCTTTGCTGGATGCAATTAAACAGGTTCCTTCCTATGCTAAATTTTTGAAAGATCTATGCACTGTGAAGAGGAAACTGAATGTGAAAAAGAAAGCCTTTCTAGCCGAACAAGTAAGTGCTATTCTTCAAAACAATAATGCTTTGAAATATAAAGACCCTGGTTGTCCTACAATTTCTTGCTTTATTGGAGAGCATAAAATTGAAAGAGCCTTACTTGATCTTGGAGCTAGTGTGAATTTACTTCCATATTCAGTTTTTCAAAGTCTCAATCTAGGTGAGTTAAAACCAACTTCTATATCTCTTTTACTTGCCGATAGATCTGTAAAAGTGCCTAGAGGAATAATTGAAGATGTGTTAGTACAAGTCGATAAATTCATTTATCCTGTGGATTTTATTGTCTTGGACACAGAACCTGTTGAAGCATGTAATTCATTTCCTGTTATTTTAGGACGTCCATTTCTTGCAACTTCTAATGCATTGATTAATTGTAGGAATGGACTGATGAAGCTATCATTTGGAAACATGACATTGGAGATGAATATTTTCAACATTTGCAAGCAACCTGGAGATGATAATGATTTACAAGAAGTAGATCATATTGATGAATTAGTTTATGATCAACTTGAATCTACTTTAAGTAAAAATGAATTGGATGAAACTGAAGATTTGCAAATGATTTATTCTGAGGAAGAAATCACGGATGAAACAAGCACCAAAAATGTTGATGCAAATCTTTTGTCAACAGTGACAACAGATTCGACATCTGACATCACACCAATCGATGATTACTTTCCTAACAAATCCTTACTTTCTCTTAGTTCAATGCCTTGGTATGATAAAAATATCAATTTTCTTGCTTTAGGAGATTTGCCAGCTGATTGGAGTACCCAAGACAAAGAAAAGTTTTTGAACGAAGTGAAGAGCTTTTATTGTGATGACCCTAACTTATTCAAATATTGTCCTGATCAAATATTTCAAAGATTCATTCCCGACAATGAGGTAAGTAGTGTCATTAAACTTTGTCATTCTGAAGCATGTGGAAGTTATTTCTCGTCAAAAAAGACTGCTGCAAAAATCTTTCAAAATGGATTTTATTGGCCCACCATGTTCAAGGACACACATGCATTCTGCAAAACTTGTGAAAATTGTCAAAAGATTGATACTGGTCAAAAAGTTTTGTTTTATAATTCTCAACTCTATGCAGTCCCTAGAGAGCTAAGACCAAGATGGAGCAATCCTTATGGGGCCTGTGATATTGAGAATTCAATGAATGACAATGATTTTAAGGAAAATGGACATCGTTTGAAAGCTCACTTTGATAATTTTCTTAATGAAAACGAATCAACTGGTTTGAATGATTTTGTAGATAAAGGTTGATTATTTTTTTTCTCACATTGTTTTTGTGTTTCTTTTTGAGTGATTTTTGCTAGTTTCTCTCACCCCGGTCAAATGGCGGATAACGGTACTCCGTGACTTAAGTCGGTTCTTTCAGTTTCCCACAATTACTGATATCTGTGTATATATCTGTGCAATTCTTTGAATCTCTCTTCCAATTCTCATTTGAAAATGGACACTAATCTTGAAAAATTGAAAAAGTATTTTCCCGCTCTGCCTCAGAATGCGATTACAAAAATTTACCGTGCTAGATGTGCAAGATTGAGATTATTAATGAATCATGGAATTCCTGAAGATATTCGTTGGTTGATTGAAGCAAAGGTCCGATTATCAGGTGAGTCCTCTAACTTCATTTCACACATGCCTGGAACAGGTAAAAGCACTTTTGCAAAGAAGCGTCGTGCAAAACGACTGGATGTCTGTCATCGATGTGCTAGATGGACTTGTAATACACAATGTCGTTCTTTAGGAATGGTATCTATAAACCGTGAAGATAAAATACAATTCATTAAGGATGGCCTGAGTAAGGAGTCTTTAGATAATCTTCTATTGACTCTTGAGACGCATCCTAGTGGAGATGTGCATCGTGCAATTCATGATTTATGGCCACTATTTCATAAAGAACATGATAGACTTAGTCTTGGGAATCTGACTAAAAAAGACCCTGTTTGCCAGTTTTTAAGAAAACTGGATGGGAAGCCTATCCCCGACCCATAGAGGGCGTTTAAGCCGTTCTTGGACGTAAAACCAAGGGAAGATGTGAGCCACAATCACAACTACCTGTACATACACATGCTTGGTTTTATTATTGTGTTTTGTTGTTTCTTATATTTGTTTCAGTGTGTTTCAGGTTTGTCAGTGTTCGTTATTTCAGGTGATATCTTCTATACTCTATCTTTCTACCTTAGAACATTGAGGACAATGTCTCGTTTTGGTTGGGGGGAGAGGGTAGTAGTTGATAAAAAAAAAATTGTTTTTCATTTCATAAAGCATGTGCATAATTGTTGTTACTAGGATGGCAGAGTAAAGGAGTTCTTTTGTTAAAGTGACTCTTGAGACGCATCTTAGTAACCATTCTTAACAAGGTCTATTATAATACTTCCTGAAATATTCAGGTTTACAAACTCTCGTATTGTTACCACTTAATTCTGCTCATATACTTATTTAACATGTATTTTTAAACCTTAATTTACACACACACACTTTAACATATGATTGTGGGTTGCATATTGGATTATTACATTATTTATGTTCTTTTGTTAAAGGTAACAACTAAGGGAAAGGGATTGTATATAATTAAAAAGAAAAAAAAAAAAAAAAAAAAAAAAAAAAAAAAAAAAAAAAAAAAAAAAAAAAAAAAAAAGAAAAAAAGAAAAAAAAATGATGATAATAAAAATGTAGATAAGTTTGGTTTCGTAGCCTCCCTAACCTAAGCAATTAAGCCCGAAGGGGTGTTTTAACACCTAATACCCTAAAGTCAACTGACTTGGGAGCTATTGGCCCAACGCTTGTTACATGGGTTGAGGAGAAAAGCTTAAGGGAATCAAACATTGCACTATCTACATATCAGTATCTGCGACCCGAGTTACTAAGCTCGTAGGGGTGTCTTAACACCTAATGCCCTAAGACCAACTGGTCTGGGAGTCATTAGCTGAAAGCTCATTACATGGGTTAAAGATGCATGATGTTTTTAAAGTATATGTATATAGAGTTAAAAAAAAAAAAAAAGACAAAAATAGTAATCCCAACCCAAGGAAGTTAACCTTAAACATTAGAACAAAAATTTTGTTCCCTTAGTTGTTACCTTTAACAAAAGAACATAAATAATGTAATAATCCAATATGCAACTCACAATCATATGTTAAAGTGTGTGTGTAAATTAAGGTTTAAGAATACATGTTAAATAAGTATATGAGCAGAATTAAGTGATAACAATGCGAGAGTTTGTAAATCTAAATATTTCAGGAAGTATTATAATAGACCTTGTTAAGAATGGTTACTAAGATGCATCTCAAGAGTCACTTTAACAAAAGAGCTCATTTACTCTGTCATCCTAGTAACAACAATTATGCACATGCTTTATGAAATGAAAAACAATTTTTTTTTCAACTACGACCCTCTCCCCCCAACCAAAACGAGACATTGTCCTCAATGTTCTAAGGTAGAAAGATAGAGTATAGAAGATATCACCTGAAATAACGAACACTGACAAAACCTGAAACACACTGAAACAAAAATAAGAAATAATAAAACCAAAAGACACAAAAATTCACAAATGAAGGCTCAAATCCAATCTAAGCTTTTTACAGCTTCCCGTAGATGACCAATTTATGCGACTCATGGAAGGATCAATCACAGGAATGAAAGATTGTAGTTGGTCAATCAATTGTTCAGCAGTAGTAGCAGAGATTATGATTTATCGTGCAGAAGATGTTAGAAATTCCTGTTCCACACCATGATCAAGAAAAGACAACAATTTATCATAATAACCATTAACATTTAACAAACCTATGGGTTTATGGTAAATGCGCAATTGAGCCCAAGAGGAAATATAAAAGATCTCCTCCAATGTGCCTAGACCACCTGGTAAAGCAATGAAGGCATCAGCATGGTTAAACATTGCATTCATTCAAGCTGACATTGTGGAGACTTGAAGTTCCTCTCCAATTGTTTTTCCAATGATGTCCCTTTATGCCAAAGCTTCAAGGACGACTCCTAAAACTTGACTACCTCCTAAAAATGCAGCTATTGACACACCTCCCATTAACCCAAGACTGCCTCCCCTATACATTAAATGAATCTTTCTCTTAGCTAGCACCTGACCAAGATGATTTGCTGATTCTAAAAACTCCTTTTCTTTCCCAGGACTAGATCCACTGAAAACACAAATATTTCTTATTTGATGACTTGAGGAACTTGCCATTTCTACACACTTCTGTATTTGTTGAATGTATGGGTTGAGTAGAAATGAAAGGAAGGAAAAGAGGGTTTTATAGATGAGAAATTAGAAAGGCAATCATAACACCTATATGTAGGCCAGCTGGAGTCTCACACTCTCTCTCTCTCTCTCTTTTTATTTATTTATTTATTTACTTTTGAAAAAAGCATGTGTATGTACAGGTAGTTGTGATTGTGGTTCACATCTTCCCTTGGTTTTATGTCCAAGAACGGTTTAAACGACCTCTATGGGTCGGGGATAGGCTTCCCATCCAGTTTTCTTAAAAACTGGCAAACAGGGTCTTTTTTAGTCAGATTCCCAAGACTAAGTCGATCATGTTCTTTATGAAATAGTGGCCATAAATCATGAATTACACGATGCACATCTCCACTAAGATGCGTCTTAAGAGTCAATAGAAGATTATCTAAAGACTCCTTACTCAGGCCATCCTTAATGAATTGTATTTTATCTTCATGGTTTATAGATACCATTCCTAAAGAACGACATTGTGTATTACAAGTCCATCTAGCACATCGATGACAGACTTCTAGTCGTTTTGCACGATGCTTCTTCACAAAAGTGCTTTTACCTGTTCCAGGCATGTGTGAAATGAAGGAGTTAGAGGACTCACCTGATAATCGAACCTTTGCTTCAATCAACCAGCGAATATCTTCAGGAATTCCATGATTCATTAACAATCTCAATCTTGCACATCTAGCATAGTAAATTTTTGTAATCGCATTTTGAGGCAAAGCGGGAAAATACTTTTTCAATTTTTCTAGATTAGTGTCCATTTTCAAATGAGAATTGGAAGAGAGATTCAAAGAATTGCACATATATATACATAGATATCAGTAATTGTGGGAAACTGAAAGAACCGACTTAAGTCATGGAGTACCGTTATCCGCCATTTGACTGGGGTGAGAGAAACTAGAAAAAATCACTCAAAAAGAAACACAAAAAAAATATGAGAAAAACAAAATAATCAACCTTTATCTACAAGATCATTCAAACCAGTTGATTCATTTTCACTAGGAAAATTATCAAAGTAAGCTTTCAAACGATGTCCATTTTCCTTAAAATCATTGTCATTCATTAAATTCTCAATATCACAGCCCCATAAGGATTGCTCCATCTTGGTCTTAGCTCTCTAGAGAATGCATAGAGTTGAGAATTATAAAACAAAACTTTTTGACCAGTATCAATCTTTTGACAATTTTCACAAGTTTTGCAGAATGCATGCGTGTTCTTGAACATGGTGGGCCAATAAAATCCATTTTGAAAGATTTTTGCAGTTGTCTTTTTTGAAGAAAAATAACTCCCACATGCTTCAGAATGACAAAGTTTAATGACACTACTTACCTCATTGTTGAGAATGAATCTTTGAAATATTTGATCAGGATAACATTTGAATAAGTTAGGGTCATCACAATAAAAGCTCTTCACTTCGTTCAAAAACTTCTCTTTGTCTTGGGTGCTCCAATCAGCTGGCAAATCTTCTAAAAAAAGAAAATTGATATTTTTATCATACCAAGGCATTGGACTAAGAGAAAGTAAGGATTCGTTAGGAAAGCGATCATCGATTGGTGTGATGTTAGATATCGAATTTGTTGTCACTTTTGACAAAAGATCTGCATCAACATTTTCAGTGCATTTTTCATCCATGATTTTTTCCTCAGAATAAATCATTTGCAAATCTTCAGATTCATCCAATTCATTTTTACTTAAAGTAGATTCAAGTTGATCATAAATTAATTCGTCAATATGATCTACTTCTTGTAAATCATTATCATCTCTAGGTTGCTTGCAAATGTTGAAAATATTCATCTCCAATGTCATGTTTCCAAATGATAGCTTCATTAGTCCATTCCTACAATTAATCAATACGTTAGACGTTGCAAGAAATGGACGTCCTAAAATAACAGAAAATGAATAACATGCTTCAACAGGTTCTGTGTCCAAGACAATAAAATCCACAGGATAAATGAATTTATCGACTTGTACTAACACATCTTCAATTATTCCTCTAGGCACTTTTACAGATCTATCGGCAAGTAAAAGAGATATAGAAGTTGGTTTTAACTCACCTAGATTGAGACTCTGAAAAACTGAATATGGAAGTACATTCACACTAGCACCAAGATCAAGTAAGGCTCTTTCAATTTTATGCTCTCCAATAAAGCAAGAAATTGTAGCACAACCAGGATCTTTATATTTCAAAGCATTATTGTTCTGAAGAATAGCACTTACTTGTTCGGCTAGAAAGGCTTTCTTTTTCACATTCAGTTTCCTCTTCACAGTGCATAGATCTTTTAAAATTTTAGCATAGGAAGGAACCTGTTTAATAGCATCCAGCAAAGGTATATTGATTCTCACCTATTTGAAAATTTTAAAAATTTCAGAGTTGTGATTAACTTTCCTTTGTTTGGTCATGGCTTGAGGAAATGGAAGTGCTGGCGGTGAATCAGTCGTTTCTTTTGAATTTTTAGATTCATCCTCTTCCTTACCCTCAGAGATTGACTCATCATCTTTCTCATAAGATTCGAGAGAGGGTTTTTCAATAACCTTACCACTGCGCAGAGTAGTGACTGATTTGACTTGATCCATGTGTTGGCTTCCAGAACTACTTGCATTTGCATTGTATTGCCCCTTGGGATTTTTTTGCGGTTGAGATGGAAACTTACCTTTCTCTTGGAAACTGAGAGCAGATGTTAATTTAGCAAGAGTATCTTTAAAATCTGTTATGTTTTGAGCAAGTTGAGTATTGATTGTCTCTTGCTTTTCAATGAATGCATGCAATGTTTCCTTAAGATTTCTTCTAAGCGGTGGAGCATAAGGAGGCGCATATCCATGAGAATTTTGGAAATTATGGTGTGCTTGAAATGGTGGTTGTGAAGTTTGTGCATTTTTGTTCTCACTCTTCCAACTGAAATTTGGATGATTTCTCCAACCAGGGTTGTATGTTTGGGAGTATGGGTTGTGGTTGGGCCTTTGGAAACTGTTTAAAGCATGGGCTTGTTCATGGAGACATTCCTTAAAAGAAGGCAAGGTTGGACAATCATTGGTTGAGTGTTCATTTGTTTCACAGATTTGACACACAATGTTTTCAACATATTTTAATTAACCACTCCTTTTCAATTCTAGTGCCTCAACTTTTCAGCTAAAGATGCAAACTTGGCTTGAAGGTCATGATCTTCTCTAAGGTTATACATCTTCTCTTGTCTGCCCAAAACGTCATTGATAACGTCACAATTGGAGCCAGTTGAAAACATGAACGTTGTAGGCAATTGTCTCAGCTTTCTTGTGTAAAAACTTCAGCTCATTTGGACTTTTTAAAGAGGAAACTGAATGTGAAAAGGAAAGTCTTTTTAGCCGAACAAGTAAGTGTTATTCTTCAGAACAATAATGCTTTAAAATATAAAGACCCTTGTTGTCCTATAATTTCTTGCTTTATTAGAGAACATAAAATTAAAAGAGTCTTACTTGATCTTAGTACTAGTGAGAATTTACTTCCATATTGAGTTTTTCAGAGTCTCAATCTAGGTGAGTTAAAACCAACTTCTATAACTCTTTTACTTGCCGATAGATCTATAAAAGTTCCTAGAGGAATAGGTGAAGATGTGTTAGTACAAGTCGATAAATTCATTTATCCTGTGGATTTTGTTGTCTTGGACACACAACCTATTGAAGCATGTAATTCATTTCCTGTTATTTTAGGACGTCCATTTCTTGCAACTTCTAATACATTGATTAATTGTAGGAATGGAGTGGTGAAGCTATCATTTGGAAACATGACATTGGAGATGAATATTTTCAACATTTGCAAGCAACCTGGAGATGATAATGATTTACAAGAAGTAGATCATAATGACGAATTAGTTTATGATCAACTTGAATCTACTTTAAGTAAAAATGAGTTAGATGAATCTGAAGATTTGCAAATGATTTATTCTGAGGAAGAAATCACGGATGAAAAACACACCAAAAATGTTGATGCGAATCTTTTATCAATAGTGACAATAAATTCGACATCTGACATCATACCAATCGATGATTACTTTCCTGACAAATCATTACCTTCTCTTAGTTCAATGCCTTGGTATGATAAAAATATCAATTTTCTTGCTTTAGGAGATTTGCCAGCTGATTGGAGTACCCAAGACAAAGAAACGTTTTTGAACAAAGTGAAGAACTTTTATTGTGATGACCCTAACTTATTCAAATATTGTCTTGATCAAATATTTCAAAGATTCATTCATGATAATGAGGTAAGTAGTGTCATTAAACTTTGTCATTCTGAAGCATGTGGAAGTTATTTCTTATAAAAAAAGACAGTTACAAAAATCTTTCAAAATGGATTTTATTGGCCCACAATGCTCAAGGACACGCATGCATTCTGTAAAATTTGTGCAAATTATCAAAAAGTTGACACTGGTAAAAAAGTTTTGTTTTATAATTCTCAACTCTATTCATTCCCTAGAGAGCTAAGATCAAGATGGAACAATCCTTATGGGGCTTGTGACATTGAGAATTCAATGAATGACAATGTTTTTAAGGAAAATGGACATTGTTTGAAAGTTTACTTTGATAATTTTCCTAGTCAAAATGAATCAACTGGTTTGAATGATCTTGTAGATAAAGGTTGATTATTTTGTTTTTCTTACATTGTTTTTATATTTCTTTTTGAGTGATTTTTGCTAGTTTTTCTCACCCCGGTCAAATGGCGGACAACGGTACTCTATGACTGAAGTCGGTTCTTTTAGTTTCCCATAATAATTGATATCTGTGTATATATTTGTGCAATTCCTTAAATCTCTCTTCCAATTCTCATTTGAAAATGAACACTAATTTTAAAAAATTGAAAAAGTATTTTTCTGTTCTGCCTCAGAATGCGATTACAAAAATTTACTATGCTAGATGTGCAAGATTGAGGTTGTTAATGAATCATGGAATTCCTGAAGATATTCGTTGGTTGATTGAAGTAAAGGTTTGATTATCGAGTGAGTCCTCTAATTCCTTCATTTCACACATGCTTGGAACAGGTAAAAACACTTTTGCAAAGAAACGTCGTGAAGATGGACTTGTGATTTATAATGTTGTTCTTTAGGAATGATATCGATAAACCGTGAAGATAAAATACAATTCATTAAGGATGGCCTGAGTAAGGAGTCTTTAGATAATCTTCTATTAACTCTTGATGCATCCTAGTGGAGATGTGCATCAAGCAATTCATGATTTATGGCCTTATTTTCATAAAGAATATGATCGACTTAGTCTTGGGAATCTGACTAAAAAAGACTCTGTTTGCGAGTTTTTAAGAAAACTAGATGGGAAACCTATTCCTGACCCATAGAAGGCGTTTAAGCCGTTCTTGAATATAAAATCAAGGGAAGATGTGAGTCACAATCACAACTACCTGTACATACATATGTTTTTTTAAAAATAAATAAATAAAGAGAGAGAGTGTGTGTGAGATTCCAGCTGGCCTACATATAGGTGGTATGATTGCCCTTTTAATTTCTCATCTATAAAATCCTTTCTTCCTTCCCTTTATTTCCACTCAACCCATACATTCATTAAATATAGAAGTATATAGAAATGACAAGTTCCTCAAGTCATCAAATAAAAAGTATTTGTGTTTTCAGTGGATCTAGTCTTGGGAAAGAAAAGGAGTTTTTAGAATCAGCAAATCATCTTGGTCAGGTGCTAGCTGAGAGAAAGATTCATTTAGTGTATGGGGGATGCAGTCTGGGGTTAATAAGAGGTGTGTCAATAGCTGCATTTTTAGGAGGTAGTCAAGTTTTGGGGGTCGTCCCCGAAGCTTTAGCATAAAGGGACATCATTGGAAAAACAATTGGAGATGAACTTTAGGTCTCCATAATATCAGCTCGAATGAATGTAATGTTTAACCATGTTGATGCATTTATTGCTTTACCAGGTGGTCTAGGCACATTGAAAGAGATCTTTTATATTTTCTCTTGGGCCTAATTGCACATTCACCATAAACCTATAGGTTTGTTAAATGTTAATAGTTATTATGATAAGTTGTTGTCTTTTCTTGATCATGTTGTGGAACATGAATTTCTAACATCTTCTGCACAACAAATCATAATCTCTATTGCTACTGTTGAATAATTGATTGACCAACTACAATCTTTCATTCCTATGATTGATCCCTCCATGAGTCGCATAAATTGGTTATCTAAGGAAAGCTGTAAAAAGCTTAAATTAGATTTGAGCCTTCATTTGTGAATCTTTGTGTCTTTTGGTTTTATTATTGTGTTTTGTTGTTTCATATATTTGTTTCAGTGTGTTTCAGGTTTGTTAGTATTTGTTGTTTTAGGTGATATCTTCTATACTCTATCTTTCTACCTTAGAACATTGAAGACAATGTCTCGTTTTGGTTGGGGGAGAGGGTAGTAGCTAAAAAAAAAAAAAACTAATGGTGTTTTCTATTTCATAAAACATGTGCAAAATTATTGTTACAATGATGGTAGAGTAAAAGAGATCTTTTTATGACTCTTGAGACGCATCTTAGTAACTATTCTTAATAAGGTTTATCATAATACTTCTTGAAATATTCAAGCTTACAAACTCTCACATTGCTATCACTTAATTCTGCTCATATACTCATTTAACATGTATTCTTAAACCTTAATTTACACACACACACTTTAACATATGATTGTGGGTTGCATATTGGATTATTACATTATTTATGTTTTTTTTGTTAAAGGTAACAACTAAGGAAAAATGGATAGTATATAATTAAAACAAAAAAACAAAAAAAATATGATGATAATAAAAAATGTAGATAAGTTTAGTTTCGTAGCCTCCCTAACCTAAGCAATTAAGACCAAAGGGGTGTTTTAACACCTAATACCCTAAAGTTAACTGACTTGGGAGCTATTAGCCCAACCCTTGTTACATGGGTTGAGGAGAAAAGCTTAAAGGAATCAAACATTGCACTATCTACATATTAGTATCTGTGACCTGAGTTACTAAGCTCGTTGCGGTGTTTCAACACCTAATGCCATAAGACCAACTAGTCTAAGAATCATTAGTCAAAAGCTCATTACATGGGTTAAAGATGCATGGTGCTTTAAGTTATATGTATATATATTAAAAAAAAGAAAAAAAAGAGAAAATAATAATCCTAACCCAAGGAAGTTAACCTTAAACATTAGAATAAAAAAATCATTTTCTTCCAAGAAAAGCCCTATAATTATGTGTTGATATATTGAGCACAAAAGAAAGGTTTATTAATATCTTGTTTAAGAATTATTGAGCAGATATATAAATTTAATGAGGGTTTGTTTATCTGGATAAATTAATGAAAGTTGAATGATGAATACCTTACTTTGTGGAATTTGCTAATTGTTTTTCTATTTTAACACTTTGATTACTAAAGACTAGTAATAAGCTGGTTGGGGGGTGTGATTAGTACTTAAAAGTGTATTTTTTTTTATTAAGGTTTTATGTTATCATTTTACACTTGAAGTATCAATAACTCCTTAACTAAAACATGTTTTATAATAATATATTTAATAATATAAGATATCTTTAATTTGTGGTAAATGTTTATTTTAAATGCAGGCATATCATATAAATAAAAGGATTGATTGATGAATTTAAGAACTGAAATTGAAAGGACAAAGAGATGACCAAACTTGAAAAAGAGATGCTAGTGCAATCCAAACCGTAACACTGTTTGGTAATTGGGTCATATCTGCTCAATTTCCTACAACTTTCATGTTTTCAAGTGGCTCCAATTTTGACATTATCAATGACGTTTTAGGCAGACAAGAGAAGATAAGGATTGGCATCAAGTCAAGAGTTGGTCACCCACTCATCAATTAGTCATCAAATCAATAGTTCCCAATTTTGGCCTATAAAAGGAGGCATTTGCCATGCATTTAGGCATCTTGGTTTCCAGATCAAGATCATGCTCTTGCTTTCTCTCTTTGTATTTTTTGTAATGTTTATGCTTTACTTTTATTAATATCAAGTTTATGCATTTCAGTTCCTTTCATTTACTTAGTTAACTTTTATCTTATTTATGTTTTTATTTTGTTTATTTATTTTTCTTTTTTTCATTATGTCTAGCTAAGTTTATTATGTCAAGGTGAAAAGGTTGCACTAATGGTGTAAGAATAAGTATAGCATAAACTTAATATGGACTTTAATGTTTGATACTAATATGTTTTGTATTTGTTATCTTGTTCACTATTTAATACTTTGCTTGTTAAATGACTGATCTTGATTTATGTTGTATAACACTTGGTATAACAAATGCTTGGCACTTTCATAGCCCATACTGTATGGTATAACCGACACCTGAACTATGAAAGGAACTTGTTTTGTTGTTAACATAAGTTATAATCATGAATGCTTGACGAGATTTACATGTATTAACATTAATCGAATAAGATGACTAATGTAATCATGTTAACAATCTATAATCTGATTGAAACCTCCTTTTCTGTGTGCTTTCCAATTGAATAATAAGAGTTTATACTATACTTGTTTGACATACCATTAGTAGAACCTCTAACCTTGATATTTGTTATTATCATTGTTTTATCCTTACATTGATATTCCATCTTAAAGTTCTCATCTTTTTCTTCTTCTTCTCCTTCTTTTTCTTTATTATTATTATTATTATTATTATTATTATTATTATTATTATTATTATAGCTACTAATATTATTATTGTTATTATTGTTATTTATAATTATTGTTTATAATTTGTACAATTAACCTCCCTATGGTTCAATCCTAGTCTTGCAGGGTTATTTATTACTTCAACACTCCTACATTTAGGAGAAGACATCAATCTTTTAGTCGTGTTAGTTATCTTATTCAAATAATATTAATACTTGTAAATATTATCAGATATTCATGATTATAACTTATATTAATAGCAAACCAAGTTCCTTTCATAGCACAAATGTTGGTTATACCATACAGTTGGGTTATGAAAGTGCAAAGTATTTGTTATACCAAGGGTTATATAATATAAATCTAAATTAATTGTTTAACAAGTAAAGTATTAAAAGTGAATAAGGTAACAAATACAAAACATATTAGTATCAAATATTAAAGTCCATGTTGAGTTTACACTATACTTATTTTTATACCATTAGTATAACCTTTTCACCTTGACATAATAAACTTAGTTAAACATAATGAAAAAGAGAAACATAAATAAGATATAAATTAACTAAGTAAAAAAAATGTAATTAAAAGCGTAACCAATATATTAATGAAAGAAAAATTTAAGCATTAAAAAAATATAAAGAAAAAGAACAACATTATCCTAATCTAAAAACCAAGATGTCTAAATGCATGGCAAATACCTTTTTTTATAAGTAAAAATTTAGAACTATTGATTTGATGACTAATTGTTGAGTGGGTGACCACATCTTGACTTGGTGATGATAATCATTATCTTCTTGTCTGAACAAAACATCATTGCTAATGTCAAAATTTGAACTGACTTTCCTCATGAAAGTTTTAAGAAATTATCTTAGCTTTTCAACAACAAAAAAATTGATGCATTTGGACTTCTAGAACTCGAGATATCGGTTGAATATTGTACAATATTTAGGTTGTAGGATAGATTTTGACTTCTCCATTATTGCTAAGATTTGGAGCAGAATTGAGTTTACATTCCTTATTAATATTTTAGGCCTATGTCTTAGCTTTCTACCCATATAAACCAAATTGAAATCCAAAATCTACAGCTCTAGATATAATCCAATAACTGAACAATATTCTAGTTTGAACTGAACTAACATCTTTTTTTTAAGGTTCACCCTCTCTTTATTTTTTTCAATTTCAGTAGTTGAACTCATTAATCAATTTTTTGATTTATATGATAGGCCTACATTTAATATGAATATTTATTATAAATTAAAGTTATCTTATAATATCAGACTTGTTATTATAAAAACATGTTTTAGTTAAGGAGTTATTGATACTTCAAATGTAAAATTGATAATATAAAACCTAAATAAAAATATATTTTTAAGTAATAATCAATAATGCTTCTATGAGGTAACTGACATTGAATAAAAAAACATAAAGAAATCTATAAACAATTTAAAATCATTATTAACAACAATCATTCCATTTGTTCAAAACAACAATTGTAATAAAATGAATGCTAGTAGCCTAGGAAAAACTTTCAGTGACGAAAGAAAGATCACAAAATAAAAAGGCAAAAACATTGTTGCTACCCAATTTTTAACTTATGTTTTTCATAAATTTTTGAGATAAAAATAAAAAATAGCAAAAAGCAACGAAAACCCAAAAAAAAGCATTTTGGATATATTTGCATCATTTTTAGCATTTTCAACATCGTTTTAAAAGAATTTAAATTTTCAAATGTATTTTGAGCGCGTTCAACTTTTAACATGTTTTTTTATATATAATAATTGATTTTCCTTGTTGAGTCGACGTTGATGTTGCTTGTTTTCAAAGAAAATACAAAAAAAATAAAAAAATTAAAACTTGCAAAAAAAAAAAAAATGAAGGGACCAATGTGTTTATGGTCAAGCAACACTTCTCCTATAAATACCAATGTACACAACAAGGGATAATTTTAAGATAGAGAAATTTAGGGCAACCATAAAAAACTCTGAACCTAAATTATCTCTACCAAAGAAAAGTGGTTACACCCCTCCAAGCCATCTCAACTTTTCTCTTTCAACAACCGCCATTTCTTCTCATTTCCAATAGGCCCCTTTTGCCATTTTGATATCTCCCATAGAGGCCACACATTGCCCTCATCCTCCATCATCCTAGTCCTTCCCACATTTCCCCTCTCACAACCCCTCGTATCTTTGTCTCACCAAAACCTCTCTCATGGCCAAGACCTCCCAAAACCAGACAACTAACTCACTCCATCTTCCTTATATACCCTACCATACCTCACAGATCTTCCCTGTCTCCACCGACCCCTTCACTATCAGCCACATCAGCATTGTCCTAATTGAAAGCCAGTCCTTCTCAAAATAGATTATGAAAGCTCAATTTCTAACCAACTTAATATTGAAGATAAAATTAAAAAAAAAATTACACAAAAAATACAAAAAAAAACCCAGTAAACTCAAGATTAACCCGTTAAGCACTATTCCTAGGACAAATCAACTCGTTAAGCACTATTCCTAGAACATGAAACTAGATTAACATAATAGAAAGCAAATAAAACAAATGATAGAGCATGATTCTTAATTAAACCAATATTAAATGATAAAGTTAAAAAAAAAAGTTAAATAAAAAGGAATAAAATCTCAGTCAATTGGATTAACCCGTTAAAGTCGTGATCCATGCCTTGAGAGGGAGATAATTCAATAAAAAATCTAACATTAAAAATATTAAAAAATTAATTAAAATACATTAAAAAAACAAACGTATTTTTTAAAGACACATGAAAATATGTGGGGAGAAAACGCTATCGTTACAATAGTTTCCCAAATGCTTTAGATTATAGGTAATAAAGTTTGGTGTATATTTCATTTTGTTGAAAATTAGGTACACTTGGTCGATTAATTGCAACTCAATTAGTCTTCAACTCTCACACGTAAAAATATTACTCATGGATTAGATGGTTTAGCATAACAGTTCTTATTTTTCTCTCTTTTTAAAAGGACTCAAATTCAAACATCTCTTATATAAAAAAGATAAATAACCAGCTAATTTCCATGAACAAGAGAAGGAATGCCTATGTTGAAATCAAAGGTTGTCTTGTCTATATACTTGGAAAGACTTGCAATTTGCATTGTACGTTACAGCTAAGAAGTTGGGCAGTTTGGCAGTTTATTACGCTTTAATTTGCTACGCTAGCACGACTCTCTTCCTGTTATTTAATTTATGGACTCGTATTGATCGATGTTGTTTTGCGAGACCGGCATAGAACGAAAGAACATGTTTATTCTCTTGAATGTAAGAAGAACACAGTATGTGTGTGTGTTTGTGTGCGCGCGCGTGTGTGTAATATAAGGATATGAAAAAACTGATAAAAGAACGCAAATTACAAAATGCCACTTGAGAAGGTTTTGCAAAGGGATTATATCACTGCTTGCTGGGATCGAAATTTACACCAGCTAGCCCTTTTTTTTCTGTGTTTTTTTAGACTCCGAAATCAGATTTTAAGCCTTTCAGACTGGTACTGGCTAGCAGTTCCTCAATTTCTCGAGCTCGACCTGGACAAGCGAAAAATATAATGCCCTTGTCTAGTCTCATCGCTGAAAATTAAACCCTCCTCCTATCTATTCACTGTCATGGATCCCTCAACCACTTTTCACTTTATTTATGACACAATATATATAGATTTCTTATGCCCTTCTTAAATTCCCGCTGCAAGGCAGAATTTGATCAAACTCTAAGGTCTGCCTCTTCATTGCTTAATATACTATCCGCTTCCTGCTGCCTCTCAAACCTGATGTACTTGTACCATCTAGCACAGATAATGTACACAACAAGATCTGCAGTTGTCAAAACTGCCAAGAGGAAGTAAAATCTGTCTAGATGACCCTTGTTAAGGTTTCCTGGGATCCATCCTGGCATCTCATCTCTGGTAGATATTTTCATTACAACTGTTACTAGCAAGCTACTCACATAGTTGCCTAGAGATATTGATGTCATGCAAAGTGCACTGCCAAAGCTCTTCAATCCATCAGGTGCTTGCCCATTGAAGAATTCTAATTGCCCCACGTACATGAACACCTCAGATGCTCCTATCAGAACATATTGGGGAATTTGCCAAAGTATACTCAAAGAACTCGCACTTTCGCAACTCGGACAGTCTTTTCTTGCGTACTTCAACCTGAATAGCTCTACAATTCCTGCCGAAACCATTGCGATTATTGCGATAACTAGACCAATCCCCATCCTCTGAAGCTCTGTCAGGCCCTTAGGGTCCTTTCTTATTCTGGCAACAAGGGGATCAAGAACTCTCCTATAGATGAATATGAAAGCCGCAACACTGAGTATGTCGAAACTAGACATGCTAGCTGGAGGAATGTGGAATTTCGAAATCGTAGTTTCCATATCAGCACCTTGTTCGACGAAGAGTGATGCCATTTGAGTGAAAACTACAGAGTAAAGAATTGTGCACAGCCAGATAGGGAGGAGTCGTAGGATGCATTTAAATTCTTCAACTTGAGTTACTGTGCAGACACGCCATGGATCGTGAATGCGATTCTCTGTATAATCCTTGGATGTAATAATTGCAGCTCTATCCAAGAATCTGGTAAGATTTTAGTAATTTATATGAGTACGGCGTATTTATGAGGGATCATTAATTTTCTTGATGAATAGCAAATAATATACCTGAATCCTTGGGTGTGTAGTATCTTTCTATCCCTAATTTTGGAACGGTCATTTGGGACATCCGATTCAAACTGATCATCATCTTGATTTGGCATCCTCTGAACCTTCCATTTTCTCGTGGCAGCAACTATCACCTGGCAACACCTAGAGAGGGGGTTGCCCTTGGGGGTGAAGTGTCTATACCTGGGAGTCCCAATGAGAAACAAGACCAGTGCCAAAAAAGCAGAGCCAGCAGATGCCCAGAATCCTAACGCCCACAAGCCCCGGTCCTCAAAATAGCCCAATATGGTGTTCGAAAAGAGAGAACCAAGGTTGAGAGCCAGGTAAAAGTAGCTAAAGAAAGCTATCTTAGAGCGGCCTTCTTTAGGGTCCTCTTCATCAAACTGATCCGCCCCAAAGGTAGCAATGTTAGGCTGGTAGCCTCCATTTCCAAGGGCAACAAGATATATGGAGAAGTAGAAAAAGACATTCTGGTATGTTGAATGGGATCCACATGGAGAACGTTCATCACCACAGCCTCTCGGTTTGAGTAAGAATAAGTAGGAAGACAGTGACAACAATACCAGACCCTGCATGCCAAGGGATAGAAAATAATTCCAGATGAAATAATAAAGAACAAACAGTAACTCCAGATTAAGCGAATCAAGTTAACTCATTATCAATGGAATTGAGGTGGAGTTTAATTACTTACAGTGACGAAGATGGCCTGGAAGATAGCACAAGTCTTGTACCTCCCCCAGTAAGAGTCGCTGAGGAAGGCGCCGAGAAGAGAGAATATGTAAACAGTTCCAGTCCATTTGCTGACGTTGTTTGCAGCGTCGGCATTGTCTTGACCCAACACTCTTGTCAAAAACAGAACCAAGTTCACTCCTACCCCAAAGAAGGCCAACGTCGCCAGCCCTTGATTCACTGGATATGCATGCATAATTAATTCATTAACGAAGCTTGATTATCTAATTGTTTCTTAATTGCTTAAACAAGCTAGAAATTAGAAGAGGAGATTAATACTGATCAGCTGTTGATTAATTGGTAGCTACATACCTAATATGAGGATTCCGGCGAACCAAGTCCCAGTCCTCCCCCGGATTGCAGGATCGCCATGTCGATCAACGCTTCCATCCCTAGTGCAAACCTCCTGCTCCTTCTTCACGAGCTTCCCCTGCACGCTTCTTTCCTGTAGGTTTTACCATGCATGCACAGTATTATATATGTGCCAGCTGATGTTGATTAATATGTAATTACATTAAGAATTAATTATATTCAGCAATCAAAATGAAGCCAATAAATTAGTTTCAATATAGCGAATTTGTTTTTTAATTACTAGATTGATTTTAATTAGTCCTTAATTAAAGTAAATACCAGAGTCAGAAAATTGCAGTAATTCCTAAGCTGCCGGCTGGAAGAGCATGAATTCATTTACACCCTACACCTAGCCATGAAAAACATAGCACAAGGAGAGAGGTTGCAAGCAATGCAGAGAAATTACAATAAGCTTCACCAACCTCTTTGCAAATATTTAAGCAGGCCATGTTAGAGCTACCTTAACTCTGATCGATCACTATATATATATATATATATTTTTCAGAAATGCAAGGCAATAATTAATTAGAGCCGCAGAGAGGAGATAAAGAATTTAGTTAAGGAGAAAGGAACTCGATACATATAAGGAAGGCTGGCTTGATTAGAGGAGGGAGGGAGGAATTTTTTGATGAACTCGAAGTGTGTGAAGGAGAAGATGGTGCATGCACTCTATATATAGAGGATGGCATGCTGAGATTACATGGATGAAGTTAAGGAAGACTACTCCACTATACATGAAGTTGGGAATGGAAAGTTAATAACAGGTTTTGAATTTAGTTTTTAATAATTATAAATTTAATTTTTTAAAAAATTATTTAAACTTATAAAATTAATTAAAATATATACAAGTTAATTTAAACATCCATGTTAATCATATAAAATATATAAAAAATAATAGTTGTAAAGAAATAAATTGGAAGTGATAGATATTGCTAGTGTATGATAATTTTTTAAAGTTATTTTTTATTTTAAATATGTTAAAATAATTTTTTAAAATTTTTAACATTAACTATTAAAAATAATAATAATAATAACCCTTTCAAAAGAGCATCCGAACACCACTCCCTTGATCCAGATTGTTTGAAGAAGTTATCTTTATTGTCAAGGGGGGAAAAAGGGAAGTAGCGTGAGAACGGTGAACACAGTCATGCAGAGTTCATCAGCATCGGCTATGTGAGTCATCGACGACTAATATAATATTTGTCTCATTCAAAGTAATCAGCAGGCGATGCTGTTAAGCATTAGCTGTCTTTGATTTGGACATGTTTGAAACATGCATTTTCTGCGTGATGGCCTTGGTTTTGATCTCCTTTTCCATTTCTTTAAGCAAAAACCTCCTAGGAAAATGCCTAGTCAATAAGATGGTTCCAGGCTACTAGGAGTCGACAAGCGAATCTTTTTCTACACTTGCTCTGTGGTTGTGACCGACCTCCCCGAGAGGAGGAGGTCCCTGGCTAGCTGCATAAACTGCATATAATTTGATGGTAAATTACATGCTCATGGATGTTTATCAACCGCTAATCATGCATTATAAAATTAGTACAGTACTGAACGCAATTTTCTATTATTAATCATTCATGATGTGCTGTTTCTGTCTAGCTAGCTAGTGTCGTTTCCATCTGGGGGAGTGTCTTTTGTGTTTGTTGAAAGAACAGAGATCACCACGTCTTACATGCGAGCCAGAAATTCCAGTGCTGGTGGTCTTGCCCTCTTAGTTCTTGTAATCGAATCGTACGAGTGTAACACCATGTTTTGCTCCTAGTTGAGAAGTTGATCTTGAGAGTTTCTTGAATTTTTTTGAGAAATATCGGGACTTGGAGCCAGTTGATCCGTAAGAGAATAATTTGGTACAGAGCATGTGGACATTCTTCCCTCTGCTGCCTACCATGCATGTTGTTTCACGCAGACAACAAATTAGATTCATCTCTGCAGCTCTATATATTTATTAGTCTGAATCCGTCATTTTAATTTGGGGGTTTTTTCTTGGTTAGTATTGTGGCGTCTGAGCACCTGCCAGCACCGCTGCAGTGCAGTGGCGAAAGTTGTTTAGCTTTCGGCTATCAGTCGTACTGGAGTCCAACCGTGATGGGATTTATAGTGCATCCAGCTGGGATATTGATCAACTTCATCTAATTAACTATAATTAATATTACATTAACTATAATTAATATAAATGCCACGAAGATGCCATCATATTTTTTAAAAAATATATTATTTTAATATATTTTAAAATAATATTTTTTAAACAAATAATCTCTGTCATTATTTTTTAACCTTCAAAACGGACGCATCCGTGGCCATGAAAATAAATAAAAATACCAAGCGTTTTATTTTTTATCCTTCAAAATAATCTCTCTGTGAACACCAAGCGTGAGCATTAACGCTAAAGCTTAACTTTTTTAGCACTGCACTCGATGCACGGTAAACACATCAATCAATAACGGAAAAATTTGAAGTATTGACGGATTGAAAAGATTATTTTAAGGTTGTTTTATTTTTGTATTTTAAAAGTAGTTTTAAAAAGTTAAATTTGTTTATTTTTTTTAATTAATATTTTTTATATATTTTTAGATTTTTTTGATATTTTAATATCAAAAAAAATTAAAAAAAAATAAATAAACATTATTTTAATATATTATCAAATAAAAAAATACTTTAAAAATCATAATTAGTACACTTTTTAATATTATTTTCACCAACAAATTGATTAGTAAAGCATAATAGTCTCTCATAACATTTTTTAGTGAAAGAAATTAGCTAATATTATTATATTCTTTAAATTTTGTCATTGTTTGAAAAGAAGAAGATCAAAATGTTTTTTGTTTTTGGTGGTGATAAATAAATATTGTTTATATATTGTTAATGACATAATAAGTATGATAAATCTTGCAAGAGATATTATTTTATATTTATAAATATAGAAAAATTATTATATCAAATATAAATATTTTATACAATACTTTTAATTTAAAAAATCATTTAGGATGAAACATATAGCTTTAAAATTTACTTATAATTGAATTCAAATATTTTTAATTTAAACATGTTTTATCATACCTATAACATTTGGGTAATTGTAAAACTTAAATTCTATGGATTTAGCATCTCTGTTAAATCCATAGTAATTTGATATTAATTAATTCCTAGATTCAAATTTTGAGATACTTACTAAACTTAAATTATTTTAAATTTAATTAATTATTAAATCTAAATTTTTCAAGTTTAACATATTTTTAAATTTCTATTCATGAAAATTTACAGCAAAAAATACTCACTATAACATAGACATGCAATTTCAAGCACAATTAAGATCTTCACTGCCTAATAGTAGTTCAATGTGGGGACTGTACTTTGTCTATATTCTGTCAATGTTCTTGGTAGGTTGGGAAATTCAATGCAAGGCATGAGAAGACAAGCAAACAGCAGACTGATGTTAATTCAGTCAAGAAAAACTACAAGTTTTACGTAGCTTGATGTGATCATATATCACACTTAATTTCAAATCAGCGGCCAAGAGAATCCATAAATATCACAATGGCTCGAAAATGCAAATGTTGACAGCCTCTAAAATTGAAATTGCGTATCCATGGATGTGGTGTGAAAAGCAAACATTAATCCCTTTTTTCAAGGTTACAATTATATCATCAAATATTCAATTTTCTCAACCATTCCAGCTGTGAGTTTCACTTTATTCTAATAGCAAGGGATTAGACATGTAGTTGATATCTTCCGGAATACGTTCTTCTACATTCTGGAAGTTATGTAAAATGGATATCATAGAAAAAATTATGGAAGAGAAACTAATTTTTATTTTTTCAAAGTAGCGTGATTGAAAAATATAAAGGAAATAACTCAATTAAAAAAATAATACAATTTAATGAATCACGTATGATATCCATCATTCATTAGTTATATTTTTTATTTTTTTAAAAAAAATATTTTTTAATTTAATCCTTTAGTATTTGAAGTAATTTAATTTTTATATTAGATGAAATTCTTATTTTTTTAATTACTATTTTTTAAATTATTTTTTTTAATTTAATCTTTTAACATTTGATTTAAGTTTATTTTTATGTTGAATTTGATCATTATTATTTTTATTTTTATTTTTATTTGTTTTTAGTTTCTTTTTTATTGAATCTTTTTTTCTTCAATTCCACCCCTTAATATTTGATTGCTTAGGAATTTGGTTTGTTGAATTTTTTTCAGGTTTTTCCTTTTATAGGTTTAGTTTCAGATTGATGACTCAAGTTACAAGTTTTAAGAATTAGCTCGAGTTGATTTTGACATTTTTTTAAGGTTCTTTTTTCACATTGATTTGTTTTTAATGTTGGGATGGTTTGAGATTAAGCTATATAAAGTTATCTCGATATCATGTCCTAAACTATAATCTAGGCAAGTTAACACGAGTTGCCATGAGTCTTTTTCTCATTGATTTTTTAATATATTTTTTAGTTTTGTCATTTAACATTGAGTTGTTTAAGAATTGAACTTTGTGATTTTATTCAACTTTCTTTTTACAAGATTATCATAGTCTCACAAACAAGATGAATTTAGCAAGCTTATTCGGATGGACTTGAGTCTGGTTTTTTTTTAAGTTCTTTCCCTTTAACATTTGTTGTGCTAGGAAGTGAGCTTAAAATTTTATTTTATAAGATTATTAAGTTCTCATTCAATCTTTTTATCAAATAAGATCATGAAGATCTTTTAAGAATATCAAAAGGATATATTTTCATGGTATCAACAAATGTTTATTTTTTGAGATGATTGTTGTTATTTTTTTGTTTAATTTAGTTTATTTACTGTCCTTATTTTTTTTCAATCATATTATCAAATTAATTGAGTTTATTGAATTCAGTCAAGTTAATAACTCAAATTTCAATATTTTATTTCTTATTTTAAAACACTAACATCACCTAAACATTCTTTGATATATTGAAAAAAAAATTGATTTAACCCATGATATAATGTAAACCACCAATTTAGTTTAGGAACAAAAATAAAAGAACTTCTATTCAGTTTGTCACTATAAAATTAAATTATATTTTGGATTATATGACAAGGTAGTAAAGATTCAGAACCCAAATAGATCTTAGATAATATACTACATCTTTGGCATATGGTATGAGTAACATCAAATGTTTTTTTATTAAAAAAATATCTAGGTGTTTTTATCATGTCTTTTCAGTAGAATGTTTTTTAAAAAAATTATAAAGGTTGATATAGTATGACCTAATGAACTTGATGGGTCAAAAAATAACCAAAACAACTAGTAAAAATGTAGATTGCCTTCTAAAACAAATTCAAGATGTCTTAAAAAAAAACAATTATTAAGATGATAATATATTAGATTAATTTAGGTTAACTTAGATTAACTTACCAAATATATGATTCAAGTAATAAGACCATGAATCATAGAAAATAAATAAAAATAAATTATGAAACTTAATTTCCAATCAACTCAATGTTGAATGATGAAATTGAAAAAAATAAATTAAAAATGATAAAAAAAAATGATCCAAATCGATTTGGTTAACTTGCTAAACCTATGATATGGGATATGAGATTGGAATAACCTCATAAAAATAAATAAAAATAAATTATGAAATTCAATTTTCAAACAACTTAATGTTGAAGAATGAGTTTGAAAAAAAATCAATTAAAAAAAGAAACAAAACAAATAACCAGAGTCAACTGGGGTTAACTAGTAAACTCGTTATTTGAATCATAAAACAAAAATAACCTTATAAATAAAGATAATCTCATAATCGAGCACTTTGTTTAGACAATGAATATTAATAAAAAGACTAAATAGCTTTTCCAAAGATTGAAAGGCTAAAATAAATATTAGTGAAAAACATGTGGGTGTGGGATGAATATATCCAATTCTAAAATCGTTGTGATCCCTCACCCTGCATTACTTTAAAGGCTATTTGTTTTTGTGATTGAAATTATGTTTCATGATTTTTTTTGAAAATTTTGTTTGCTAGAATTAATTATTTTTAGTATTTTTAGATTATTTTGATGTGTTGATGTTTTAAAAATAAAAAAAATATATATTATTTTCATGTATTTTTGAATAAAAAATATTTTAAAAAATAATTATTACTACATTCTCAAGCACTACTTTAATTAAATGATTATTACGTGCTTTGGAAGCATCTCTTCTAGCAAGAACAAAAACATCACTTGTAATTTAATTCCAAAAAAGAGAGCTTATAATTCACGATGATAACTTTGTTGGGTTTTCAAAATTATATATTTAGTGAAAACTATGAAGCAAAATTATTTTGGGTCTTTAGGATCCTTTTAGATAGATTTAGAGTTTTTTAGGGATTTATTATCTAAAGATTTGATTTTCTTCAACTTTGAATAATTTTTTAAAGGTTGAGTTGTTGCAAATTATAGACCATTCAATTGTTCGCCCTTCAACAATAATACACATAAACCAAATGTGAGAAATCTCTATAATCCTTTATTGTATTTTAGTATTTTTTTTGTCTAACAGATAACCATTCCTCTTATACTTACAAAATAATAGGCTTAAATTTATATTTATAGGGAATTTTAAAAATCTTATAAATAATAATATATCTATTTGCCCCTTAAATAATATCTATTTATTACTTAGGGATAATTTTTGAAATTTAATCTTACTTGATTTTTCTAAATCTATAAATATACTATATATATTAATTATATTATTGTTCTTAATTTTTAAAATATATTTTAATCAAGTCATACTTAATTAAATTATTCTAGTTTATTTTTTAACTAATGGTTCTTAATGTGTATGACCCATTAGGTTCATAATATGTTAGCTTAAATATAAATTATAATTCTAATTAAATAAATTAAATAATTTAATTTATTATTATTTTGTATTTGAAGATCATTGTCAAGCAACATGTAATGATCCCCTAAAATATTAGAAAGTCATTAGTAATTTGACTTAAACTTTTAGTGACTAGTTTCTTAATATAATTAATATCATTTCATCAATAATATTATGATTTAATATTAAAGCATCAATCATGTTTTTTATATTAAATTATATTTGTTTTTATATAATAGTCATCGAATATTTGAATAAGATTTGAAATTCTTTTCAAATCTCATTTCACCTAAACCAAGGATTTATCAGTCAATACTATTTGAAAATAGATGAAATATTTTTTCTAATTTACTTAGAGTGATGAATCCTCTCTTGATCATTCAAGTACCTTCATTACCTCAATTAAGATAACATGTAATATTTGGTCTCAAATTCGAGTCTTTGGTTGCTCATAAGATGGTTGATTAGTACTTAAACGTGCATTTTTATCATGGTTTTATATCATCATTTTGCACTTGAAGTATCAATAACTCCTTAACTAAAACATGTTTTATAGTAATATATCTAATAATATAAGATACCTTTAATTTATGGTAAATATTCATTTTAAATGCAGACCTATCACATAAATGAAAATATTGATTGATGACTTTAAGAACTTAAATTACAAAGGCAAAGAGATGATCAAACTTAGAAAAGAGCTGAATTGGGTCATATCTGGAGCTATAGATCTCAGATTTAGGTCTAATTTATATGGATGGAAAGGTAAGACATAGGCCTACAACTTTTCTATGGAGCTCAAGATCTAAAAAGGCCATTTGCAAGTCCAAATTGTAGCAATAACAAAGAAGCCCGAATCTGTCTTCCAGCCCAAGCACTGTTCAGTATTTTGGCCATATCTGGAGTTCTAGAAGTCCAAATGAGCTGAAGTTTTTACACAAGAAAGCTGCGACAATTGCCTACAACTTTCATGTTTTCACCTAGCTCCAATGTTGACGTTATCAATGATGTTTTGGGCAGACAAGAGAAGATAAGGATTGTCACCAAGTCAAAAGTTGGCCACCCACTTATCAATTAGTCATCAAATCAATAGTTCCCAATTTTGGCCTATAAAAGGAGTCATTTGCTATATATTTAGACATCTTGGTTTCTAGATCAAGATCATGCTCTTCCTTTCTCTCTTTGTATTTTTTGTAATGTTTATACTTTGCTTTCATTAATATTAAGTTTATGTCTTTCATTTCCTTTCCTTTATTTAGTTAACTTTTATGTTCTTATTTTGTTTATCTATTTTTCTTTCTTTTATTATGTCTAGCTAAGTTAATTATGTCAAGGTGAAAAGATTACACTAATGGTGTAAGAATAAGTATAATATAAACTTAATATGGACTTTAATGTTTGATACTAACATGTTTTATATTTGTTATCTTGTTCACTCTTTAATACTTTGCTTGTTAAATGACTAATCTTGATTTATGTTGTATAACACTTGGTACAACAAATGCTTGACACTTTCATAGCCCATAATGTATGGTATAACCGACACCTGAGCTATGAAAGGACTTGATTTGTTGTTAACATAAGTTATAATCATGAATGCTTGATGAGATTTACAAGTACTAGCATTAATCGAATAAGATGACTAATGTAATCATGTTAACAATCTATAATCTGATTGGAACCTCCTTTGTGTGTAGTTTCCAATTGAATAATAAGAGTTTATACTATACTTGTTTGACATACCATTAATGGAATCTCTAACCTTGACATTTGTTATTATCATTGTTTAATTTTTACATTAATATTCCATCTTGAAGTTCTCATCATCATCTTCTTCTCCTTCTCCTTCTTTATTATCATTATTATTATTATTACAACTATTACTACTAGTATTATTGTTGTTGTTGTTGTTGTTGTTGTTATTGTTACTATTGTTGTTATTTATAGTTGTTGTTTATAATTTATACAATTAACCTCCCTGTGGTTCTACCCCGGTCTTGCCGGATTATTTATTACTTCGACACTCCTGCACTTGGGAGAAGATATCAATCTTTTGGTCGTGTCAATGGCCACTAGAGGCTTACATGGTCATTAACTTCAAGGCCTGTGAGATTAGTCGTGGTGCGTGCAAGCTGGCCTAGACACCCATGTTAATCTAAAAAAAAAAAGATAACATGTAATATGATCAAAAATATAATATTCTTTATATAAGATGATTTAGTGATCTCAAGTTTAAGGATCACCTACACAACCATCACATGAGCTTTTCCATAAATATAGGCAATCTCTTCAAATGAAATTCTCATACGAGTCAATTCAATATACATATCTTATAACAAACACTTATATATTAGTTCCAGTTATCCATTATACCTTAGCTTATGAAAGTAACTGCTTTTTCATAAAAAAGAACATAATATATATCAGTCACTATTACTCTAATGAATGTGTAGTTTTTAAGATAACATCGACCAAATATATTTAAAAAATAATATTTTGATATAATATAAATCTATAATTATAGTAATGTTATAATATTTTTTATAAAATATTTCTGTTACATGGATTTTATTTTTATTTTATATTTATTAATATAATATTATATAAATATTTAAAATAAATTAAAATTTTATTAATAATAAATATATATTTGCATGGAATACCATATCTAAAAAATCTTTTCTCTAAATATATATTTATAATAATATAATATAATAATACCATATCTAACAACCCAATTACCTACTGATATTAAACTAACAATTTTTTCTCTATCTTGTACGTAACTTAAGATTTACACGCTAAGCACAGATATGTATGCCTCTGCTGTAGTTATTAGCATGCAAGAAACCTCGATCCGGTGCCCGACACGCATGCACCCCTGGATCTCGGAAAAATGGAACTGAAAGTCTGTTTTGTTACCCTGCAAACACAAGGAACCACCACGAACGAAGAAAAACATCATTATTTATTTATTTATTAATTTTTATGCATTAAATTTAATACGGAATATAGAAGATGTATCTTCCAAATCTATTTGGAAAGAAAAAAAGAAAGAACTTAATATTGAATTATCGTGCAAATTCATATTTTCTGGCTATGGAATCGATACAAACGTAAAGAGTAAGGCATGACATCCCGGAAATGTCAAGGATTTACGAATTAATTCAAATCGGTCTGTCTGGTCCATAACCTAACTACCATCGGCTGCTGCCACGTTAACACCGCCTATTTTTCCTTGAAGACGAGGACGGCATTCGTGTGAGAGATGATAACCGTCACTTTCTGTTCAAAAAATGAAAGAAAAAGCTCTTCTTTCTCCATTTTCTCAGTCGTTTGAGATTATCACGACCGCTATTATATGTAAAGATTGAGTCGTTCCTTTAATCCAATTGTTGAAGGGACACACAAAAAAAATATAGTATAGTTTTTCAACGACATCAAGTATAGTTTTTCATATATATATTGAAAGTAATTAATGTTTTTTAAGATTCCAGCTAGCTATCTCTAGACACAGATCACCCACCATTTATGCAGCTTGAAAGAAACCGACTTTTTATTTATTTACTAAATAGCTAGAACATGTCATTTTAAAGAATCCGCGAGGATCGATGCAAGGAAAACAAAAATATCAATTTTGTCATTGCTTAGAGAAGACGTGGAGTATGACATTAATGGAGTCTCCTTTGGAGCCCAGAAGAGCTGCAGGTGGTAGGCCAGGCTTTGAATCCTCCTCCCCTTACCCTTTCCACCACCCTTTTTTCCTGCCGGAAAGAGACATGGAGTTGAAAAGCAGCTCGAATTCAAGTCATGCACGGCTGCTATATCTATAATTGCTTATCACTAAAAGTCACACAACCTACGTACCATAAACATTAAAAAATGGTCAATACATATACAGACAGATATCCATGAATAAGCACAAGTAAATATCGTCTGTAAAGCTTGCTTATCATGTTTAGAAAAATCAAAAGCCAGGCCGGCCGCCTATCCAGCCTCTCTTTAAATTACATGTCTCATTTATCATTCACTTTCATGCATGGATGAGCCCGAATTGACCCTCTTGATTTAATGAATCAAATGGAATCGCTGTGCGCGCAGGCTTTCTATGGCTGTGATTACAGCTGAGTATACATGTCACCTATGGCCATCAATCATGAATAATCACTTAATTAATCCTCCATCTTTATTAGTTTAATTAAAGATGATGTTTGTGCTGAGGTTAATTAAGTTACTGGCCAGGCCTCATTATCTAACTACAGGGAAGAGGATTAGATATATGTCCTCGTCGAGCTCATATTATTCATGTGGGACAATGATGGTAACATTGACAGGGAAGCTTACGACTTCTTGGACCTTTCAGGCAGCTTTATGCTTGAGGCCCCCTCCCTCCCCCTACCTTTTTTCTTGTCCTTTTGAAGCTTTTTGGTGCAGAAGAAAGCAGACAGGTTCTATCTGTCAATAGGATCCCTTTTCCTTCTCAAAATTCACATGTTTTGAGTGGTAGACGAGATAATCATTTTATTTTTTCTATAAAAATATATTTTTATTCTTAATTCTTCTTTTCCATATATATTATAATGGGCAATTAACATATCCAAAATATACAACCTTTCATAGAAAAATTATTAATATGAAAAAAAATATTATTTAAATATTAATGAATAATGGGTTAGAAAATTAAATTTTAGATATATTCTTTTAATATTAATATCCTCAAGCAAGAGCCTGTTTACGTGGTAGCTGATATGATTAAAGAGTTGATGTCTTATTGTAAGTGTAGAAGTATCAAAGTAATAAATAATCCGAAAAAACCGAAGTTGAATCATAAGAAAGTTAACTGTATAAATTATAAATAACAACAACAACAACAACAACAACAACAACAACAACAATGATGGTGATAAAAATGAGTTAAAGAGGACTTTGAGATGTAAGATTAATGTGAAGAAAATACAATGATAAAAACAAATTCAAGGTTAGAGAATACACTAATAGTATTAGAGATAAGTAAAGTATAAATTCTTTATAAATTATCAACATGATCATATTAATCATCTTATTGACGTAACACCATACTTATAAATTTTATTAAGTATTCATGATGCTAACTTATGTTGACAACAAATCAAGTTTCTCTCATAATAATGATGTCGGCCGAAGACTGCGAAGAATTAAGTATTTAATGTTCCAAGTGTTATACAACACAAATCTAGATTAACCATTTAACAAGTAAGGTATATATAATTAATAAGATAAAAATGATAAGACATGTTAATCGTAAGTTGTTTAAGATATAAGCATTGAAGTTCATATTGAGTCCATATTATATTTATCTTAACACCATTAGTAAAACTTTTTCATTTTAACATAATTAACTTAGTTAGACATTATAAAGAAGAAAAACTTAAATAAACAATATAAGAACATAAACGTGATATAAGTTAACTAAGTATAGTAAAAGAAATGAAAAACATGAATAAGAGATTAATGAAAAGTATGAACAAGAGATTAATAAAAGTAAAACTTAAGTATTGAAAACAATATAAAGAGAAAGAGCAAGAACATGATCTTGATATGAAAAATAAGATGCCTAAATGAATGACAACTGTCTTATTTTATAGGCTAAAATTCAAAACTATTCATTTGGTAATTGATAATTGATATAGTGGCCAACTATTAATTAATGGACTTGGTGGATAACAATACTCAAGCATTTTGGCTGAATGAATTGACATTGATGCAATTAAAATTTGGCAAAGTGTTCTCATGAAAGTTGTTGGAAATTATCTTTTCCTTCCACCCACCAAATATCCAAGCATTCAGAGCACTACAGTTCAAGATATATCTAAAATACTAAGTAGTGCTGCTAGTGCGCATGGTGGATAGCCCTCATGCTCTTGGCTGGATAAAAGGTCATTTCTACCATCAGAATTTGAGCTGGTCATCTTCATAAAAGTTATTGAAAATTATCTTTTCCTTTCACCCACCAAATTGCATATCATTTAGCCTTCTAGAACTCTAGTTATGGGTAAAACTCTAAGCAGTGTTTGGGCTAGATTGCAAGATATATTTTGACTGCTCTTTTGTGGCCAAAATTTGAATTTAAAAAGGGAAAATTTAGGTCTTTTCGTGAATGAAAGTTGTAGGCCTATCTCTTATCTTTCCAGCCAT
Organism: Populus euphratica; assembly: GCF_000495115.2. Classification (NCBI taxonomy): domain Eukaryota; kingdom Viridiplantae; phylum Streptophyta; class Magnoliopsida; order Malpighiales; family Salicaceae; genus Populus; species Populus euphratica. The sequence continues at coordinate 69,264 of NW_011500740.1, forward strand.
ATACATTAATATGAAATCCAAGATCTATAACTCTAGATACGATCCAATGACTAAATAATATTTGAATTTGAATTAAATTGACATCTCCTTTTTAAGCTTAGCTTTATCTTTGTCTTTTCAGTTCCAATAGTTAATTATAATAATCAATCTTTTGAATTGTGAGAATACCTATATTTAAAATAAGCATTTATCATAAATTAAATGTATCTTATACTATCAGACTTACTATTATAAAACATGCTTTAGTTAAGGAGTTATTGATACTTTAAGTACAAAATAATGATATAAAACCTTGATAAAAAATACATTTTTAAGTACTAATCACACCCCCCCAACCAGTTTATTACTAGTCCCTATTAATCAAAGCGTTAAAATAGAAAAACAATCTGTAAGTTCCCCAAAGAAAGATATTTATCATTTAACTTTCATTAATCTATCCAAGTAAAAAAAATCTCATTAAATTTACATATATCTGTTTCATATTGTTGAAATAAGATATTAATAAACTTTTTTTTTTATGTGCACAATGTATGAAAATATAGATGATGTTGCTTTTATTAGAAGAAAACAATATTATGTTCTAATGTTTAATGTTAACTTCCTTGAGTTGAGATTATTATTGTTTTTTTGTTTTTTTGTTTTTTTATATACATATAACTTAAAACACAATGCATCTTTAACCAATATAATAAGCTTTTAGCTAATGACACCTAGACTAGTTGGTCATAGGACATTAGGTGTTGAGACACCCCTTCAAGCTTAATAACTCGGGTTGTAGATATTGATATGTAGATAATGCAATGTTTGATTTCCTTAAGCTTTTCTTCTCAACCCATGTAACAAGTGTTGGGTCATTAGCTCCTAAATTAGTTGACTTTAGGGTATTAAGTGTTAAAACACTCCTTTAGGCTTAATTGCTTAGGTTAGAGAGGCTACGAAACCAAACTTATCTATGTTTTTATTTATTTTTTTAATTACATTTATTATCTTTTTTTTGTGCAAAGTATATACTATTCATTTTCTTTAGTTGTTGCCTTTAATAAAAGAATATAAATAATGTAATAATCCAATATGCAACCCACATTCATATGTTAAAGTGTGTGTGTGAAAATGAAGGTTTAAAAGTACTTGTTAAATGAGTATATGAGCAGAAACAATTGATAATAATGTGAGAGTTTGCAAACCTTTAAATGAGTATATGAGTAGAAGCAATTGATAATAATGTGAGAGTTTGTAAACCTAAATATTTCAAGAGGTATTATAATAGACCTTGTTAAGAATATTTACTAGGATACGTCTCAAGAGTCACTTTAATAAAAAAAAACTCCTTGACTCTACCATTATAGTAACAATGGTTTTGAAAATAGAAAACACAATTAGTAATTTTTTTTAAGTATCAATTACTACCCCTTCCCCCCAACCAAAATAAAACATTTTCTTCAATATCCCAAGATAAAAAGATAGAGTATAGAAGATATCACCTAAAATAATAAACACTGATAAACTTGAAACACACGTAAACAAATATAAGAAATAACAAAACAAAATAATAAAACACAAGGTTTCACAAATGAAAGCTCAAATCCAATTTAAACTTTTTATGGTTTTCCTTAGTTGACCAATTTATGCGACTTATTGATAGATTACAAGAGTGAAAGATTATAGTTGGTCAATCAATTGTTCAACAATAACAACAAAAATTATGATTTATTGTGCTGAAGATGTTAGGAATTCTTATTCCACAACATGATCAAGAAAAGACAACAACTTATCATAAAGCCTATTAACATTTAACAGACCTATAAGTTTATGGTAAATGTGAAGTTGGGCCTAAGAGGAAATATGAAAGATCTCTTCCAATATGCCCAGACCACCTGACAAAGCAATGAAGGCATCAACATGTTTAAACATTGTATTCATTTGATCAGACATTGTGGAGACTTGTAGTTTCTCTCCAATTGTTGTTCCAAATATATTCCTATTTGCTAAAGCTTTGGGGACAACCCCCAAAACTTAACTACCTCCTAAAAATACAGCTATTGACACCCCCCACTAACTCAAAGCTGCCTCCTTTGTATACTAAATAAATCTTTCTTGCAGTTAATACCTAACCAAGTTGATTTGCTGATTCTAAAAACTCTTTTTCTTTCCCAAAACTAGATCTATAAATATTTCATATTTGATGACTTGAGGAACTTGCCATTTCTACACACTTTGATATCTATGGAATGTGTAGGTTGAGTAGAAAAGAAGGGAAGGAAGAGAAGAATTTATAGATGAGAAAGTGAAAATACAATTATACCACCTATACGTAGGCTAGCTATAATCTCTCTCTCTCTCTCTCTCTTTCTTTTTTTTTTTAATTTTTTTTAAAAACATGTATATGTACAAGTAGTTAACATGTGTATATATAGGTAGTTGTGATTGTGGCTTATATTTTCCCTTGGTTTTATGATTGATACTTGAAAGTATATTTTTATCAAGGCTTTATATCATCATTTTGCACTTGAAGTATCAATAACTCCTTAACTAAAGCATGTTTTATAATAATATATTTAATAATATAAGATACCTTTAATTTATGGTAAATATTCATTTTAAATACAGGCCTATCACATAAACAAAAGGATTGATTGATGAATTTAAGAACTGAAATTGGAAGGACAAAGAGGTGGCCTAATTTAGAAAAGAGATGTCAGTGCAATCCAAACTGGAACACTGTTCAGTAATTAGGTCATATCTGGAGTTGTAGATCTCAGATTTAGGTCTACTTTATATGGATAGAAAGGTAAGACATAGGCCTACAACTTTCATATAGAGCCTAAGATCTAAAAATACCATTTTCAACTTCATATTGTAGTAACAACAAAGAAGTCCAAATCTATCTTCCAACTCGAGTACTATTCAGTATTGAACCCATATCTGGAGTTCTAGAAGTCCAAATGAGCTGAATGTATTACACAAGAAAGCTGAGACAATTTCTTACAACTTTCATGTTTTCAAGTGGCTCCAATTTTAACATTATCAATGATATTTTGGGCAGATAAGAGAAGATAAGGATTGTCATCAAGTCAAGAGTTGGTCACCCACTCATCAATTAGTCATCAAATCAATAGTTCCTAATTTTAACCTATAAAAGGAGGCATTTGCCATGTATTTAGGCATCTTGGTGTCTAGATCAAGATGATGCTCTTGCTTTCTCTCTTGTATTTTTTTGTATTGCTTATGCTTTGCTTTCATCAATATCAAGTTTATGCCTTTCATTTCCTTTTCTTTACTTAGTTAACTTTTATCTTATTTATGCTTTTATTTTGTTTATCTATTTTTCTTTCTTTCATTATGTCTAGCTAAGTTTATCATGTCAAGGTGAAAATGTTACACTAATGGTGTAAGAATAAGTATAGTATAAACTTAATATGGACTTTAATGTTTGATACTAACATGTTTTATATTTGTTATCTTGTTCACTTTTTAATACTTTACTTGTTAAATGACTAATCTTGATTTATGTTATATAACACTTGGTACAATAAATGCTTGGCACTTTCATAGCCCATACTGTATGGTATAACCGACACCTGAGCTATGAAAGGAACTTGATTTGTTGTTAACATAAATTATAATCATGAATGCTGGACGAAATTTACAAGTATTGGCATTAATTGAATAATATGACTAATATAATTGCTTGACCGCTTTTTATGATCGGCTTGTTTTAACTCGCAAGTGCATGAGTGTGCGATGTAGCAATTAACTCAGTAAGATCGAGGTCATATCCATAGAGAGCTAGATCTAGAAAATAAGCTAGGTAACAAAAAAACTAAAGAGTAATTAAATTAATAATAACTTGGTTGAAATAATTGATGGATTTGTTTTCATAAATGAAAACATGTAAATAGATTTTAAATGATAAGAAAAGGTAAGTCTTGGTCCAAATCAATTTTAATAGTGATGTATTGGTGATTCCTTCAAGATATATAAGATAACTCAACCTAATATCAACGATGGCGATATTAGATTAGAAGATATTACAATGAAGTTTAAAAGGATGAAGATTGATTTTTGCATAAGAATGAATAAGTACTTTCATATTAAGTAAGACATTGAATCAAGCAATCTCTATACCAAAACTAAAATTTGTGCATAAAAATTCAAGATTATAACATTACCTAAATGGTTTCTAAAATTTCTTTGCAATAATAAATCATTCATGAAGAAAATGAGAAGATAAACATTAAGATTCATTCATATCTTAAAGAACTCACCTTAACCATCATCATCCTTGATTTGGATCCAAGAAAGAGATTAGCCAACCATGATTATATATAAGAACACTTCAATAAACATGAAATAACTTGAATCAAACTAAAATAATAAGTTTTACAAGCTAAAGAACCAAAATCTATAAAGAAGAACACAACACAATTTCAGTAAAAATTTAGACACAAATTTGATGCTAACTTTGGATAGCAATTTAGACCCTCTTAGAAGCTTGTTTTGGAAATGTCTATTAGAGAAATATTTATAGGAAATGTTGTCACCTTTCCAGATCATGAAAGAACATCTCATTTGGACACCTGAGTCAAACTTTATGGGCAAAACACCAAAAGGTGTTCTGAAAAATCAAATCAGGACGGCTTTATAACCACTTTGATGCACGTTTTTCTTCCTCATTTATGAGCTGTCTCTTTTTTATTTTTGATCTAAAATGATGTAAATATGTCCCCTCCAGCTTTCCATCCATGTATTTGCCTTCTTGGATCAATGAATTACCCAAAATAAACTAATTGTTATTTGTTGTGTGGACATGCAAGATCATGGATTGTGTTTAGGCTAATTTGAAGGTTGATTTAGGGTTGATTTGGGGTTGATTTGGGGCTGATTTTAAGCATCAAATAAGCATATAAATGTACCTATTATTTGGGATAAGATTGACATTGAAACCTTGAGTGTTTAATGGTTGAAGTTTGCACATAACATAAGGCAAGTTTGGACTTGAAATATTGTTTTCTAGAATTGGAATATAATTGATTTTTGGGATAAATTTGGAACACTTATTTGAACTAAGATTTGCTTCAATCTTCAACTAAATATCTCTTCAATTCTTTGTTCTGAATTTCGATGTTGAATTTTCTGAATTTTCATTTAAGCTCGAAAAACCTATCGAAACATTAAAACAAACTTCATTACTAAAAAGCACATCAATTATTATAAAAAAAACCAAATAAAAACAATAAATACATATGTAAAAGAAGAGACTTAATGACACTTTTGATACACAATCACACCCCCCAACTTAGATTTTGCTATTCCTCAAGCAAACAAAAAACATAAAATCTTTGAAATAAAAAGAATATTAACAATCATAATTAGACTCAATTCATCACACTTGAAGGACCTATCATGTAAACATTGGTATCTTTAACTTAGTGTACACAATAACAAGTAAAGAAAAATAAGCATACTCACATTCTCTAAATCAAACATCCATACAAAATTTTCAAATTCAATCATATTTATCATGCAACCAACATAATTGATTCACATGAAAACTCAACTTGTAATCTTCCCTTCTCACTAACACAAACAAGGTAGCAAACTAGAGAAATATCTATATATATATATATATATATTTTTTTTTTTCTTTTTTTTTCCTTTTTTTTTTCTTTGAAGATATGATTGATTCTGGCTTTAAGTAGTCACTTCCCTTTTGACGCGAATACAAACATTTATGATGAATGCACCTGGTTACTTACAAAGTCACGAACTTAAAGTGCTTTGCATACTCATATTTCAAGCTGTCGTTTGATGTAAAGATAAATATTTGTGATGAATACCCCTAGTTACTGAGCAACTCAAAATATTAGAGTAGATAGAACTTTGTATACTTTATTTATTTATTTATGTAATAATTATTACTTTATTTACTTAACCTTGTTTAGGACTAGATCAAAAGGGATAATCACAAGTAAAACATCATACTCATCTTTCATGCATAATCAAACAACTCACACAACTTTTACAAGGAAAGATATACTTCAGTAATCTTAAAACAAAGTATGCTATATCTTGCTTTATAAGATATTATCTATCCCAAATTAAAGCATGCAATGTTCAACACAATAATGAACCCAAAAATGTATTGATGATCCTAAACAAGTTTCATTCACATACGAATGCAAGTTTTTTTTTAATAAGCCTGATTATCTCAAGCATTCAACATAATGAAATATCTAAAATTAAGTTTTATATTATCCTCAATGTAAAAGAGAAAGAGAAGAAAAGTATAAAAATTAGAAAATTGTTACTCCTCTTCTGTTTTCAACGATGAATGTCTGATTGAATTGGGCATGAGCTGACTTCTTGCTTGATTGATTTTTTTTTAACCTGCATATCACAACTAAAAGAAAACATTGATTTTGTTTTTTTTTTTTAACATAAAGAACCTCACACCCCCCAACTTAAAATAATGCATTGTCCCTAATGCATGAACAAGAAAATATAAAAGATGGAAGAAGGAAAAAAAATAAAAATGAGAAGAAAAAAAAAACTCATTACTTTTGATACTACAATGGTATTGGATCTTTAAGATCCAATGTCTCAACTTCAGCCACAATGTTTTCAAGATAAGGTTTCAATCGATGACTATTTACTTTGAAAATATTTCCATTCTTAAGATTTTCTACCTCAAATGCACCATGCTAAGAGATGGATTTAATCACAAATAGACCAATCTATTTTGTCCTCAACTTCCCAGGAAAGAGATGTAATCGTGAATTATACAAGAGAACCTTTTGACCAACATGAAAGGATTTTCTAAGAGTATGTTTATCATGCAAAGTTTTCATCTTATGTTTTGAAATTTTTGCATTTTCAAATGCATCATTTCTTAGCTACTCTAATTCATCCAATTAAAGCTTTTTATTTTTGCCAACCTCGTTTTCATTGTCATTGAATTGCCAGATGACCCAATATGCACGGTGGTCAATCTCAATAGGGAGATGACAAGGCTTTCCATAAACTAGCCTATAAGGAGACATTCCTAAAGAGGTCTTATAAGTAGTGCGATATGTCCACAAAGCATCAACTAGTCGTAGGGACCAATCTTTATGGTTTGGATTGACTGTTTTCTCTAAAATGTGCTTGATCTCCCTATTTGCCAACTCATCTTGACCACTTGTTTATGGGTGATAGGGGGTACTGACCTTGTGAATTACACCATATTTTCTCATCAAAATCCCAACGGGCTTGTTACAAAAATGTTTTCCCCCATCACTAATCATAGCTCGGGGCATGCCAAAACGAGAGAAAATATTTTCTTTCAAGAATTTGACTATAACTCGATGGTCATTGGTTCAAGATGCAATGGCCTCCACCCATTTAGACACATAATCAACAACTACAAGGATGAATTGGTAACCAAATAAACTTGGAAAAGGTCCCATGAAATCAATCCCCCAACAATCAAATATTTCCAAAACAAGGATGGGGTTAAGGGGCATCATGTTACGCCTAGTGAGTCTACCTAGTTGTTGGCATTGATCATATACAACACAAAAGGCATGCACATCTTTAAACATGGTGGGCCAATAAAAACCAGACTGCAAGATTTTGACAATGGTTTTCTTGGAAGAAAAATGCCGACCACAGGCTAATGCATGACAAAAATTAATGACCCTTGGAATTTCATGATCAGGGATGCATCGCCTAATAATTTGGTTAGGATAATATTTAAATAGGTAAGGGTCATCCCAAAAAAGGTGCGCACATTGCACAAGAATTTTTGTTTATCAAGTTTAGACCAATGAGAAGGAATCTGACTTGTGGCTAGGTAATTTGCTATGCCAGCATATCATGGAGAACCAATATAGGAGACAATACCTGCATAAAATAAATTTTCATCAGCAAAGAGTTTATTTATTGGAGATTCATCAATTATGGTCTCATAGCTTGAAAGACGAGACAAATGATCAACCACTACATTCTCTACTCCTTTTTTATCTCGAATTTTAAGGTTAAACTCTTGGAGTAAGAGGATCCATCGAATCAAACGTGACTTGACATCTTGTTTTGTGAGCAAGTATTTCAATGTTGCATGATCAATGAAAACAATAACAAGAGATCCAACCAAATAAGACCTAAACTTGTCCAATGCAAAGACCACAACTAAGAGTTCTTTTTCAGTTGTAGTGTAATTCAATTGAGCATCATTCAAAGTCTTGCTAGCATAATAAATGACATGAGGTTTCTTGTCTTTTCTTTGCCCTAAAACAGCCTCAACCGTAAAATCATTAGCATCACATATCAGTTCAAATGGTAAAGACCAATTAGGAGCTTGCATGATTGGTGCAGTTGTTAACAACCTTTTAAGCTTTTCAAAAGCTTCTTGACATTTTGATGTCCAATCAAATTGGACATCTTGTGACAACAAGTTACATAATAGTTTGGCAATGGTACTAAAAGAATGAATGAATTTTTGATAAAAACCAGCATGTCCTAAAAAGGATCTCACATCTTTCACAATCCTAGGGGTAGGTCATTTTTGAATGATTTCCACTTTTGACTTATCTACCTCTATTCCTTTTGAAGAGACAATGTGACTTAAAACAATGCCATGTGTCACCATAAAATAACACTTCTCCCAATTGAGTATAAGATTGCTCTCTTCACATCTTTCAATGACTTTTTCTAAATGCATTAGACATAACTCATAAGAATCCCCATAAACTAAAAAATCATCCATGAAAACTTCCAAAAAAATTTCCACCATGTCACTAAAGATACTTATCATACACTTTTGAAAAGTGGCTGGTGCATTACACAAACCAAAAGGCATTCTTCTATAAGCATAGGTACCAAAAGGACAAGTGAAAGTGGTTTTTTTTTTTCTTGGTCTTCTAAAGAAATCTCAATTTGGTTGTAACCTGAGTATCCATTAAGAAAAAAATAGAAAGCTCTTCTAGCTACTCTTTCAAGCACTTGGTTTAAAAATGGAAGCAAAAAATGGTCCTTCCTAGTCACCATGTTCAATTTACGATAATCAATGCACATACGCCATCCAGTTTGGATTCTAGTTGGTACCAGCTCATTATTTTCATTCTTCACTACCGTGACTCCAGATTTTTTAGGAACAACTTGGGTTGGACTAACCCATTTTGAGTTTGCAATATGGTAAATGATACCTGCATCAAGTAGCTTAAGCACTTCACCTCTCACTACTTCCTTCATGTTTGGGTTTAATCGTCTTTGTATTTGCCTCACAGATTTAGCCTCTTCTTCAAGATATATTCTATGTGTACAAAAGAGGGCTAATTCCTTTCAAGTCAGTAATTTTCCACCCAATTGCTTTCTTATGTTTTCTCACCACTCTCAAAAGTTTTTGTTCTTCATCTATGCTAAGTTTTGATGAGATTACAATAGGATATGATTCGATCATAATAGGATATGATTCATCTTCCCCTAGAAATGCATACTTAAGATCACTTGGTAAAGAATTCCTTTATGGTTTATAAGGTTAGACAAGAGATGCCTCAACTTTCACTTGAGGTGAAATCAAAGGCTCAAACGATGGGGTCCATTGACCTATTGACATAAAAAGAATTGGATCTAGATAAGTCTCAAGTTCTCTTACTTCCTCATCAATGCATTCCAAAAAACAAAGTCTTTCATCATGAATTAAAGTTCTCTCCAATGCATCCTTGATCCACGCTCTCTCAAAGTGTTCTTGACAAACTATTTGGATCAAATCTACCTCTCTAATGTCCTCATGTTCCACAATTTGTTTGGAGACATTGAATATGTTCATCTCCACAGTCATATTCCTAAAAGATAATTTCATCATCCCATTCCTACAGTTAATTAAGCCATTGAATGTAGCTAGGAAATGTCTCCCTAAGATAACTGGGATGGGAGCATTAAAACCTTGAATTGGTGCGGTGTCTAACACTACAAAATCTACAAGAAAGTAGAATTTATCTACTTGGACCAACACATCCTCAACGATACCCCTGGGAATCTTGATTGACCTATCAGCTAATTGAAGGGTGATTCGAGTAGGCTTGATTTCTCCTAAACCTAATTGTTCGTAAATAGTGTAGGGTATTAAATTCACACTTGCTCCTAAATCCAAAAAAGCTTGATCTATCTTATGACTTCCAATAATGCATGAAATGGTAGGACAACCAGGATCTTTGTATTTGGGAGGGGTCTTAAACTGGATGATGGCACTAGCATGTTCAATCAGAAAGACTCTTTCTTTCACATTCAATCTCCTTTTGATTGTGCATAAATCCTTAAGAAACTTTGCATAAGATGGAACTTGTTTAATTGCATCAAGGAGTGGAATATTGACTTTCACTTGTTTGAACAATTCATAGATTTCTGAGTTCATAAGATCTTGTTTAGGTTTCTCTAACCTTTATGGAAATGGTACTCTAGAAACATATTTTAAATCACTCACTTTGACTCTAATTTTTCTTGAATCATCTCCTTTCTCACTCATCTCTTTCTCATTTATCTCGCATTCTTTGTCACTTAAACTCTCATTTGTCACTTGTGTTTTGATTCCCTCTTCACTTTCCCTAGATTTCTCCTCCACAATACCTTTAGGAATCTTAAAACCTATACCTTTGTCAACAATATTTCCACTTCTAAGGGTAGTGATGGCTTGGACTTGTTCATGGTTTGAAGGTTCACTAGGTGAGGATTCACTCATGTGTACCTGACCTCTAGGATTGGGCATTGGTTGAGCTGGGATTTTCCCCTTCTCTTGAATGCTTAGTTATTGAGTCAACTTAGTTAGTTGACTTCAAATGTCATCTAAGGTCCTATTGGTCTGGTCTTGGAATTTGTAAGCTTCGTTGTTGATTCCTCCTTGCATTTGCATGAATTGTTGAAGAGTATCCTCTAGGGATCTCTTATGAGGTGGTTGGTATGTGTTATGTGTGGGAGCATGAAATGGTTGGGTTGGAGGTTAAAATGTTTGAGGTATTGAAGAGCCCTCATTTCTCCATCCAAAATTTAGGTGGTTCCTCCATCCAGGATTATAGGTCTCAGAGTAGGGATTGCCTACTTGGTTTGGAAATGGCTTTCTAACATTACTTGAATAAGAAGTTTGGCCATATAGCACTTCCTTGAAGGCTGGAATGGTAGGACACTTAGTTGTCCGATGCCCTTTGCTCTCACTAACAACACAACTTTCCTCTTGTTGTTCACTCATGACATGCACTTTTTTAATCTCAAGAGACTCTACTTTCCTTGCCAATAAGGCTAATCTAGCATTGAGGTCATCAATTTCTTTCAATTGAAACTTCCCACTTGAATGAGAAATGGTGTTTGTAGACTTAACATGAATTGGGAGAGAAGTCTCTCATTGCTTTGTATTTTCAGCCAATTGATCAAAAAAATCAAAGGCCTCACTTGGTTCTTTATTATAAAACTCACCATTATACATGGTTGACACTAGCTTTTTAAAATTTATGGTAAGAGAGTTATAGAAGAAACTCACTAACCTCCACATCTCAAAACCATGGTGGGGCATGCATTTAACAAGTTTTTGAACCTTTTCCAAGCTTGGTGAAATGACTCATTTGGACTACAAGAAAAATTCATCATTTGACGTTGTAAGGCTACTGTCCTATGAGAGGGGAAGTATTTTTTCAAAAATTCAGCTTGCATTTCTCTCCATGTACCTATAGACTTAGGACGCCGGGAGTTTAGCCAAAGCTTGGCTTTATCCTTTAGAGAGAATGGGAACAATTTAAGCCAAATAGTTTCTTCAGTGCATGTTCTATCAATAAAAGTATTATATACCTCTTTAAAGTGCTTAATGTGTATATATGGATTTTCATAATCCATACCATGATATGTGGGAAGAAGTTGGATCATGCCCGGTTTCAAATTGAAAGCTTGTTGGTTCAGGGGCAAGATAATATATGAAGGTGTACTTTGTCTAGCTGGGTGAAGATACTCTCTAAGAGTTCGAAAATTAGGTTGATCATTGAATTGTGGAGGTCCATTACCTTGAACACTCCCTTCACCCTCTACATCTTCAAGATTAGCAATGATGAAATAATAATAATAATAATAATAATAATAATAATAATAATAATATAACAATTATATGAATATGAAAAGAAAGGAAAAAGAAAAAGAAGATTGCAAATAAAAGTAAATGAAATGTAAAAAATAAAGTAATAGCTCAAAAATAAAAATACAACAAATTAGAAAATTCACACTCCAACTAATAAGCAATATTAACAATAATAAACATTAAAAGATAATTATAACAAGCATGAATAAAGAGGCGGTAATACCAGCCAGGTACTTTAAACAATAAATATAAGAAAAATAATTACAATAAAATAACAAAAAATAAAATAAACAAGAGTCGGTGACACGACTAAAAGGTATATCAAACAATAATAATAACAAATGTCAAGGTTAGAGGTTCCACTAATGGTATATCAAACAAGTATAATATAAACTCTTATTATTGAATTGGAAACCACACACAAAGGAGGTTCCAACCAGATTATATATTGTTAACATGATTACATTAGTCATCTTATTCAATTAATGCGAATACTTGTAAATCTCGTCAAGCATTCATGATTATAACTTATGTTAACAACAAATCAAGTTCCTTTCATAGCTCAGGTGTCGGTTATACCATACATTATGGGCTATGAAAGTGCCAAGCATTTGTTGTACCAAATGTTATACAACATAAATCAAGATTAGTCATTTAACAAGCAAAGTATTAAAGAGTGAACAAGATAACAAATATAAAACATGTTAGTATCAAACATTAAAGTCCATATTAAGTTTACATTATACTTATTCTTACACCATTAGTGTAACCTTTTCACCTTGACATAATTAACTTAGCTAGACATAATGAAAGAAAGAAAAATAGATAAACAAAATAAGAACATAAAAGCTAACTAAGTAAAGGAAAGGAAATGAAAGGCATAAACTTAATATTAATGAAAACAAAACATAAACATTACAAAAAATACAAAGAGAGAAAGGAAGAGCATGATCTTGATCTGAACACCAAGATGCCTAAATGCATGGCAAATGCCTCCTTTTATAGGCCAAAATTGGGAACTATTGATTTGATGACTAATTGATAAGTGGGTGGCCAACTTTTAACTTGGTGACAATCCTTATCTTCTCTTGTCTGCCTAAAACGTCATTGATAACGTCAAAATTGGAGTCAGTTGTAACATAAAAGTTGTAGACAATTAGCGCAGCTTTCTTGTGTAAAAAATGCAGCTCATTTGGACTTCTAGAACTCCAGATATGGCCAAAATACCGAACAGTGCTCGGGCTGGAAGACAGATTCAGGCTTCTTTGTTGTTGCTACAATTTGGACTTGATAATGGCCTTTTTAGATCTTGGGCTCCATATGAAAGTTGTAGGCCTATGTCTTACCTTTCCATCCATATAAATTGGACCTAAATCTGAGATCTGTACCTCCAGATATGACCTAATTACCGAACAGTGTTCCGGTTTGGATTGCACCGACATCTGTTCTCTAAGTTTGACCATCTCTTTATCCTTGCAATTTAAGTTCTTCAAGTCATCAATCAATCCTTTCATTTATGTGATAGGCCTGCATTAAAAATAGACATTTACCACAAATTATAGGTATCTTATATTATTAGATACATTATTATAAAACATATTTTAGTTAAGGAGTTATTGATACTTCAAGTGCAAAATGATGATATAAAACCATGATAAAAATGCACTTTTAAGTACTAATCACTTACCTTATTGTCCGGAATGAATCTTTGAAATATTTGATCATGACAATATTTGAATAAGTTAGGGTCATCACAATAAAAGCTTTTCACTTCGTTCAAAAACTTTTCTTTGTCTTGAATACTCCAATCAGTTGGCAAATCTCCTAAAGCAAGAAAATTGATATTTTTATCATACCAAGGCATTGGACTAAGAGAAAGTAAGGATTCGTTAGGAAAGTAATCATCGATTGGTGTGATGTTAGATGTCGAATCTGTTGTCACTGTTGACAAAAGATTCGCATCAACATTTTCTGTGCGTTTGTTATCCGTGATTTCTTCCTCAGAATAAATCATTTGCAAATCTTCAGATTCATCCAACTCATTTTTACTTAAAGTAGATTCAAGTTGATCATAAACTAATTCGTCAATATGATCTACTTCTTGTAAATCATTATCATCTCCAGGTTGCTTGCAAATATTGAAAATATTCATCTCCAATGTCATGTTTCCAAATGATAGCTTCATCAGTCTATTCCTACAATTAATCAATGCGTTAGAGGTTGCAAGAAACGGACGTCCTAAAATAACAGGAAATGAATTACATGCTTCAACAGGTTCTGTGTCCAAGACAATAAAATCCACAGGATAAATGAATTTATCGACTTGTACTAACACATCTTCAATTATTCCTCTAGGCACTTTTATAGATCTATCGGCAAGTAAAAGATATATAGAAGTTGGTTTTAACTCACCTAGATTGAGACTTTGAAAAATTGAATATGGAAGTAAATTCACACTAGCTCCAAGATCAAGTAAGGCTCTTTTAATTTTATGCTCTCCAATAAAGCAAGAAATTGTGGGACAACCAGGGTCTTTGTATTTCAAAGCATTATTGTTTTGAAGAATAGCACTTACTTGTTCGGCTAGAAAGGCTTTCTTTTTCACATTCAGTTTCCTCTTCACAGTGCATAGATCTTTCAAAAATTTAGCATAGGAAGGAACCTGTTTAATAGCATCCAGCAAAGGTATATTGATCCTTACCTGTTTGAAAGTTTCAAAGATTTCAGAGTTGTGATTAACTTTCCTTTGTTTGGTTATGGCTTGAGGAAATGGAAGTGCTGGTGGTGAATCAGTCATTTCTTTGCAATTTTCAGATTCATCCCCTTCCTTACCCTCAGAGATTGACTCATCATCTTTCTCATAAGGTTAAAGAGAGGGTTTTTCAATAACCTTACCGTTGCGCAGAGTAGTGACTGATTTGACTTGATCCATATGTTGGCTTCCGGAACTACTTGCATTTGCATTGTATTGCCCTTTGGGATTTTGTTGTGTTTGAGATGGAAACTTACCTTTCTCTTGGAAACTAAGAGCAGATGTTAATTTAGCAAGAGTATCTTTAAAATCTGTCATGTTTTGAACAAGTTGAGTATTAATTGTCTCTTGCTTTTCAATGAATGTATGCAATGTTTCCTCAAGATTTCTTCTAGAAGGTGGAGCATAAGAAGGTGCATATCCATGAGAATTTTGGAAATTATGGTGTGCTTGAAACGGTGGTTGTGAAGTTTGTGCATTGTTGTTCTCACTCTTCCAACTGAAATTTGGGTGATTCCTCCAACCAGGGTTGTATGTTTGGGAGTATGGGTTGTGGTTGGCCCTTTGAAAACTGTTTAAAGCATGGGCTTGTTCATGGAGACATTCGTTAGAAGAAGGCAAGGTTGGACAATCATTGGTCGAGTATTCATTTGTTTCACAGATTTGACATACAATGTTTTCAATATATTTTAATTGACCACTCTTTTTTAATTCTAGTGCCTCGACTTTTCTAGCTAAAGATGCAAACTTGGCTTGAAGGTCATGATCTTCCCTAAGGTTGTACATACCTCCACTAGATGTATGAGGTTGAGTTTTACTCAGTGCCATATAAGTACCCGTGGTGTCCCAATTTTGAGCATTTTTAGCTAACAAGTCTAAGTACTCCATTGCTTCATCAGGGTCTTTATCTTCAAAAGTTCCATTGCACATCAATTCAACCATTTGCCTATCTTTAGGTGTTAACCCTTCATAGAAATGTGAAACCAATCTCCATGTTTCAAAACGATGATGAGGGCAAGTACTAAGCAAGTCTCGATACCTATCCCAACATTTGTAAAATGTTTCTCCTGGTTTTTGAGTGAAAGTGGTGATTTGTCTCTTGAAAGAGTTTGTTTTATGAGATGGGAAAAACTTCTTTAAAAACTGTTGTTGCATTTCATCCCAAGCACGAATGGATCCTGGTCTCAAATTTTGTAGCCATGTTTTAGCTTTATCTTTTAATGAAAAAGAAAAAAGCTTTAATCTAATGGTGTTCATGCTACAATTTAAATTATTATATGTGTTGCAGACCTCCTCAAATTCCCTTAAATGCAAGTATGGATTTTTCCAATTCCAAACCATGAAAAGAAGGTAAAAGTTGAATAATACCTGGTTTAAAATTAAAATGAGATGTATCGGGAGGAAAACCTATGCATGATGGTGCACTTGTTCTTGTGGGATTCATGAGGTCTCTAAGTGTTCTAGCACGATTATTCTCATTATTCTCATTATGAAGTGATTGATTATCTTCTTCGGCCATATTTTCTGAAAATGATGAGGATACCCTACAAAGTCTACCACTTGATGTACGTGACCACACTCTCATGCACGTGTAGGAATAAAATAAAAAAAAAAAGAAGAAAGGTGACCACACTCTCATGCACGTGTAGCAATAGAATAAAAAAAAGAAGAAGAAAGCAAAAGAAGGAGGAAGAAAACAAAATAAAAAGAAACAAGAGAAAAGAAACAAAGTTATATACAAGAAAAGTGAAAAGAGAAAATAAAATAACTACTATAATTTATACAAGAACTTACCTCCCCGGCAACGGCGCCAAAAACTTGACACGACTAAAAGGTTGATGTCTTCTCCCAAGTGTAGGAGTGTCGAAGTAATAAATAACCCGGCAAGACCGGGGTCGAACCACAAGGAGGTTAATTGTACAAATTATAGACAACATTTATAAGCAACAATAATAGCAATAATAACAACAACAATAACAACAACAACAACAACTATAATAATAATAGTAGTAGTAGTAGTAGTATTAGTAGTAATAGTAATAGTAATAATAATAATAATAATAATAATAATAATAATAATAATAATAATAAAGAAAGAGAAGAAGAAGAAGATGATGAGAACTTGGAGATGGAAAATTAATGTAAGGATTAAACAATAATAATAACAAATATCAAGGTTAGAGGTTCCACTAATGGTATATCAAACAAGTATAGTACAAACTCTTATTATTGAATTAGGAAACCACACACAAAGGAGGTTCCAATCAGATTATATATTGTTAACATGATTACATTAGTCATCTTATTCAATTAATGCTAATACTTGTAAATCTCGTCAAGCATTCATGATTATAACTTATGTTAACAACAAATCAAGTGCCTTTCACAGCGCAGGTGTCGGTTATACCATACATTATGGGCTATGAAAGTGCCAAGCAGTTGTTGTACCAAGTGTTATACAACATAAATCAAGATTAGTCATTTAACAAGCAAAGTATTAAAGAGTGAACAAGATAACAAATATAAAACATGTTAGTATCAAACATTAAAGTCCATATTAAGTTTACATTATACTTATTATTACACCATTAGTGTAACCTTTTCACCTTGACATAATTAACTTAGCTAGACATAATGAAAGAAAGAAAAATACATAAACAAAATAAGAACATAAAAGCTAACTAAGTAAAGGAAAGGAAATGAAAGACATAAACTTAATATTAATGAAAGCAAAGCATAAACATTACAAAAAATACAAAGAGAGAAAGGAAGAGCATGATCTTGATCTGAACACCAAGATGCCTAAATGCATGGCAAATGCCTCCTTTTATAGGCCAAAATTGGGAACTATTGATTTGATGACTAATTGATAAGTGGGTGGCCAACTTTTAACTTGGTGACAATCCTTATCTTCTCTTGTCTGCCTAAAACGTCATTGATAACGTCAAAATTGGAGCCAGTTGTAAACATGAAAGTTGTAGACAATTATCTCAGTTTTCTTGTGTAAAACATTCAGCTCATTTGGACTTCTAGAACTCCAGATATGGCCAAAATACCGAACAGTGCTCGAGCTGGAAGACAGATTCGGGCTTCTTTGTTGTTGCTACAATTTGGACTTGATAATGGCCTTTTTAGATCTTGGACTCCATATGAAAGTTGTAGGTCTATGTCTTACCTTTCCATCCATATAAATTGGACCTAAAGCTGAGATCTGTAGCTCCAGATATAACCCAATTACCGAACAGTGTTCCGGTTTGGATTGCACCGACATCTGTTCTCTAAGTTTGACCATCTCTTTATCCTTGCAATTTAAGTTCTTCAAGTCATCAATCAATCCTTTCATTTATGTGATAGGCCTGCATTAAAAATAGACATTTACCACAAATTATAGGTATCTTATATTATTAGATACATTATTATAAAACATATTTTAGTTAAGGAGTTATTGATACTTCAAGTGCAAAATGATGATATAAAACCATGATAAAAATGCACTTTTAAGTACTAATCAGTCGGTAATACCAACCAAGTACTTCAAAAAAAAACAACAACAATACAACAAGATAAAATAAAATAAATAAGAGGCGGTAAAACCAGCCTTATAATATAAATAATAAATATTATAAACTAATTAGAATAAATATATAAAAAAAATGATTGAACCAATCAAAAGCTAACAATTAGTAGTCCATTCCATAGTCCAATATCTGAAAAGTTGAGGTTAATTTTTTTGAGGCGGTAAAACCAGGCATTTGATTTTTTTTTTTAATTTTTTTAAGGCGGTAAAACCAGCCAATTGATTTTTTTTATATGATTTTTTGTTAGTTTTTGAATAATCAAATCTAAATTTGTTACCTTTGCTTGCTAGCTCCCCGACAACGGCGCCAAAATTGCTTGACCGTTTTTTATGATTGACTTGTTTTAACTCGCAAGTGCACGAGTGTACGATGCAACAATTAACTCAATAAGATCGAGGTCATATCCACAGAGAGCTAGATCTAGAAAATAAGCTAGGTAACAAAAAAAACTCAAGAGAAATTAAATTAATAATAACTTGGTTGAAAATAATTGATGGATTTGTTTTCAAAGATAAAAACGTGTAAAGATTTTAAATGATAAGAAAAAGTAAGTCTTGGTCCAAATCAATTTTAATGGTGATGTATTGGTAATTCATTCAAGATATATAAGATAACTCAACCTAATATCAACGCTGGTGATATTAGATCAGAAGATATTACAATGAAGTTTAAAAGGATGAAGATTGATTATTGCGTAAGAATGAACAAGTACTTTCATATTAAGTAAGACATTGAATCAAGCAATTTCTATACCAAAACTAAAGTTTGTGCATAAAAATTCAAGATTATAACATTACCTAAATGGTTTCTAAAATTTATTTACAATAATAAATCATTCATGAAGAAAATGAGAAGATAAACATTAAGATTCATTCATATCTTAAAGAACTCATCTCAACCACCATCATCCTTGATTTGGATCCAAGAAAGAGATTAACCAATCATGATTATATATAAGAACACTTCAATAAACATGAAATAACTTGAATCAAACTAAAATAATAAGTTTTACAAGCTAAATAACTGAAATCTATAAAGAAGAACACAACACAATTTCAGTAAAAATTTAGACACAAATCTGATGCTAACTTTGGACAGCAATTTAGACCCTCTTAGAAGTTTTGTTTCAGAAATGTCTATTAGAGAAATATTTATAGGAAATGGTGTCACCTTTCCAGATCATTATAGAATAGCTCATTTAGACACCTGAGTCAAAAGTTATGTGTAAAACACCGAAAGGTGTTCTGAAAAATCAAATCAGGACAACTTTGCAACCACTTTGATGCATGTTTTTCTTCCTCATTTATAAGCTGTTTCTTTCTTCTTTTTGACCCAAAATAATGTAAAATTGTTCCCTCCATCTTTCCATCCATGTGTTTGCCTTCTTGAATCAATGAATTACCTAAAATAAATCAATTGTTATTTGTTGTGTGGACATGTAAGATCATGGATTGTGTTTGGGCTAATTTGAAGGTTGATTTAGGGTTGATTTGGGGTTGATTTTAAGCATCAAATAAGTATAAAAATGTACCTATTATTTGGGCTAAGATTGGCGTTGAAACCTTGAGTGTTTAATGGTTGAAATTTGCACACAACATAAAGCAAGTTTGGGCTTGAAATAGGTGATATGATATTCTTTTCTAGAATTGGAATAGAATTGATTTTTGGGATAAATTTGGAGCACTTATTTGAACCAAGATTTGCTTCAATCTTCAACTAAATGTCTCTTGAATTCTTTGTTTTGAATTCCGACGTTGAATTTTTTGAATTAATTCATTTAAGCTCCAAAAACCTATCGAAACATTAAAAACAAACTTCATTACTAAAACACACATCAATTATTATAAAAAAAAACCAAATAAAAACAATAAATGCATATGTAAAAGAAGAGACTTAGTGACACTTTTGATGCACAATCAGTAATCATGTTAACAATTTATAATCTGATTGAAACCTCTTTTGTGTGTGGTTTGCAATTGAATAATAAGTGTTTTAGACTATACTTCTTTGACATACCATTAGTGGATCCTCTAACTTTGACATTAGTTATTATCATTATTTAATCGTTACATTAATATTCCATCTCAAAGTTCTCATCTTCTTTATTATTATTATTATTATTATTATTATTGTTGTTGTTACTATTGTTATTAGTATTACTACTATTGCTATTATTATTATTGTTGTTGTTATTGTTGTTGTATTCTTGTTATTTATAATTTGTACAATTCACCTCCTTATGGTTCGACCCCGATCTTACCAGGTTATTTATTACTTCGACACTCTACACTTGGGAGAAGACATCAATCTTTTTGTCATGTCAAGTTTTTGGCATCGTTGCCAGGGAGGTAAGTTTTGTATAAATTATAATATTTATTTTATTTCTCTTTTCACTTTTCTTGTATATAACTTTGTTTCATTTCTCTTGTTTCTTCTTCTTTTGTTTTCTTTTTCCTTTTATTCTATTCCTACACGTGCATGAGAGTGTGGTCACGTACATCAAGTGGTAGACTTTGTAGGATATCCTCATCATTTTCAGAAAATATGGCCGAAGAAGATAATCAATCACTTCATAATGAGAATAATGAGAATAACCGTGCTAGAATATTTAAAGACCACATGAATCCCACAAGAACAATTGCACCATCATGCATAGTTTTCCTCCCAATGTATCTCATTTTAATTTTAAGCCAGACATTATTCAACTTTTACCTTCTTTTCATGGCTTAGAATTGGAAAATCAATACTTGCATTTAAGGAAATTTGAGGAGGTCTGCAACATATATAATAATTTAAATTGTAGCATGAACACCATCAGATTAAAGCTTTTTTTCTTTTTCATTAAAAGATAAAGCTAAAACATGGCTATAAAATTTGAGAACAAGATCCATTTGTTATTATCATTGTTTAATCGTTACATTAATATCTCTTTTCTAAGTTCTCATCATCATCTTCGTTTTTTCTTTTTTTTTTATTTATTTTTGTTTAATCCTTACATTAATTTTCCACCTCCAAGTTCTCATTTTTTTTTTTTTTTTTTTTTTTTTTTTTATTATTATTATTATTATTATTATTATTATTATTATTATTATTGTTACTATTGTTATTAGTATTACTACTACTGCTATTATTATTGTTGTTGTTGTTGTTGTTGTTGTTGTTATTTGTAATTTGTACAATTCACCTTCCTATGGTTCGACCCCGGTCTTGCCGGGTTATTTATTACTTCGACACTCCTGCACTTGGGAGAAGACATCAATCTTTTTGTCGTGTCAAGTTTTTGGTGCCGTTGCCAGGGAGGTAAGTTTTGTATAAACTATAATATTTATTTTATTTTCTCTTTTCACTTTTCTTGTATATAACTTTGTTTCTTTTCTCTTGTTTCTTCTTCTTTTGTTTTCTTTTTCCTTTTATTCTATTCCTACAGGTGCATGAGAGTGTGGTCACGTACATCAAGTGGTAGACTTTGTAGGATATCCTCATCATTTTCAGAAAATATGGCCAAAGAAGATAATCAATCACTTCATAATGAGAATAATGAGAATAACCGTGCTAGAACATTTAGAGACCACATGAATCCCACAAGAACAATTGCACCATTATGTATAGTTTTCCTCCCGATGCATCTCATTTTAATTTTAAGCCAAACATTATTCAACTTTTACCTTCTTTTCATAGCTTAGAATTGGAAAATCCATACTTGCATTTAAGGGAATTTAAGGAGGTCTGCAACACATATAATAATTTAAATTATAGTATGAACACCATCAGATTAAAGCTTTTTTCTTTTTCATTAAAAGATAAAGCTAAAACATGGCTACAAAATTTGAGACCAGGGTCCATTCGTGTTTGGGATGAAATGCAATAACAGTTTTTAAAAAAGTTTTTCCTATCTCATAGAACAAACTCTTTCAAAAGACAAATCACCAATTTCACTTAAAAACCAGGAAAAACATTTTACTAATGTTAGGATAGGTATCGAGACTTGCTTAGTACTTGTCCTCATCATGGTTTTGAAACTTGGAGATTGGTTTCATATTTTTATGAAGGGTTAACACCTAGAGATAGGCAAATGGTTGAATTGATATGCAATGGAATTTTTGAAGATAAAAATCCTGATGAAGCAATGGAGTACTTAGACTTGTTGGCTGAAAATGCTTAAAATTGGGACACCACGGGTACTTATAAGGTACCGATTAAAACTCAACCTCACACATCTAGTGGAGGTATGTACAATGATTGATACTTAAAAGTGTATTTTTATCAAGGTTTTATATCATCATTTTGAATTTGAAGTATCAATAACTCCTTAACAAAAGCATGTTTTAGAATAATATATCTAATAATATAAGATACCTTTAATTTATGGTAAATATTCATTTTAAATGCAGGCCTATCACATAAATGAAAGGATTGATTGATGAATTTAAGAACTGAAATTGGAAGGACAAAGAGATGGCCAAACTTAGAAAAGAGATGTCGGTGCAATCCAAACTCAAACACTGTTCAGTAATTGGGTCATATCTGGAGCTGTAGATCTTAGATTTATGTCTGCTTTATATGGATGGAAAGGTAAGACCCTCCTACAACTTTTATATGGAGCCTAATATCTATAATGGTCATTTTCAAGTTTAAATTGTAACAACAACAAAGAAGTTTGAATCTGTCTTCTAGCCCGAGCACTATTTAGTATTTGGCCCATATCTGGAGTTATAAAAATCCAAATGAGCTGAATGTTTTTCACAAGAAAGCTGAGACAATTTCCTATAATTTCATGTTTTCAAGTGGCTCCAATTTTGACGTTATCAATGGTGTTTTGGGCAGACAAGAGAAGATAAGGATTGTCACCAAGTCAAGAGTTGGTCACCCACTCATCAATTAGTCATCAAATCAATAGTTCCTAATTTTAACCTATAAATGGAGGTATTTTGGCCTAATTATTCACCAGGAATTCCATGGTTTATTAACAATTTTAATCTTGCACATATAGTACAATAAATTTTTGTAATCACATTCTGAGGCAGAGTGGGAAAATACTTTTTTAATTTTTCAAGAGTGGTGTCCATTTTGAAATAAAAAGAGATGTAAAGAAGGGAGAAAGAGCAAAGAATTGAACAAATATATATACAGATACCAGTTATTATAAGAAACGAAAAGAACTAACTTAAGTTACGAAGTACAGTTATCCGTCATTTGACTAGGGTGAAAAAAGACTAGCAAAACATAGGTCACACCAAAAGGAAACATGATTGATACTTAAAAGTGTATTTTTATCAAGGTTTTATATCATCATTTTGCACTTGAAGTATTAATAACTCCTTAACTAAAACATGTTTTATAATAATATATCTAATAATATAAGATACCTTTAATTTGTGGTAAATGTTCATTTTAAATGCAGGTCTATCACATAAATAAAAGGATAAAAAGATGGTTAAACTCAGAAAAGAGATGTTGGTGCAATCCAAACCGGAACACTGTTCCGTAATTGGGTCATATCTAGAGCTATAGATCTCATATTTAGGTCTACTTTATATGTATGGAAAGGTAAGACATACACCTATAACTTGCATATAGAGCCGAAGATCTAAAAAGACCAGTTTCAAGTCCAAATTGTTACAACAATAAAGAAGCCCGAATCTGTCCTCCAACTCGAGCACTATTCAGTATTTTGGCCATATCTGGAGTTCTATAAGTCAAAATGAGCTGAATGTTTTACACAAGGAAGCTGAGACAATTTCCTACAACTTTCATGTTTTCAAGTGACTCCAATTTTGACGTTATCAATGATGTTTTGGACAGACAAAAAAAAGATAAGGATTGTCACTAAGTCAAGAGTTGGTCACCCATTCGTTAATTAGTCATCAAATCAATAGTTTCCAATTTTGGCCTATAAAAGGAGGCATTTTCCATGAATTTAGGCATCTTAGTTTTCAGATCAAGATCATGCTCTTGCTTTCTCTCTTTTTATTTTTTATGCTTTGCTTTCATTAATATCAAGTTTATCTCTTTCATTTCCTTTCCTTTACTTAGTTAACTCTTATCCTATTTATGTTCTTATTTTGTGTATTTATTTTTCTTTCTTTGATTATGTTTAGCTAAGTTTATTATGTCAAGGTGAAAAGGCTACATTAATGGTTTAATAATAAGTATAGTGTAAACTTAATATGGACTTTAATGTTTGATACTAACATGTTTTGTATTTGCTATCTTTTTCACTCTTTAATACTTTGCTTGTTAAATGACTAATCTTGATTTATGTTGTATAACACTTGGTACAACAAATGCTTGACACTTTCATAGCCTATAGTGTATGGTATAATGATTAGTACTTAAAAGTGCATTTTTGTCATGGTTTTATATCATCATTTTGCACTTGAAGTATCAATAACTCCTTAACTAAAGCATGTTTTATAATAATATATCTAATAATTAAGATACCTTTAATTTGTGGTAAATGTTCATTTTAAATGTAGGCCTATCACATAAATGAAAATATTGATTGATGACTTTAAGAACTTAAATTGCAAAGGCAAAGAGATGGTCAAACTTAGAAAAGAGATGTCGGTGCAATCCAAACCGGAATACTATTCGGTAATTGGGTCATATATGGAGCTACAGAT
>NW_011508508.1:0-713 GCF_000495115.2 Populus euphratica
CCATCTGCATAAACCCTCCAAAGGAATCAAATCAATCTTAAGGAAGGCATAATATTTGGCACCTGTGACCTGATTTGACAGCTTTTCTTTCTCAGAGTTTTATGAGTTTTTCTACGTTTATTTTTTCCCCCTTTTATTTTTATTTTTTTTACATTTAGGATTCTTTGCTCAACATTTCACACCTTTTCATTTGCAATCGGGCGAGTAACAGGTCACGTCCATCGATAGTTTCTTTGGTTTTTGTTATTGGTTTAGATCTTCAATTTTATTAGAAGAAACTGATTACATAAAACAATCAGTTAACAACTGGCCGTCTGGCCCTCTACGCGTGAAAAGATGGCTCTTGATGTAAAATAAATCGTTTTGATGCAACTCAAAGGCTTTTAGAGGCGCTAGATCTTTACTTTCTAGTAGCCGAGAATCCTAATTCGAAGTGACTTGGTTTTTTAAAGTTCCGAGAAAAAGAAATGCATCAGATTCCATTTATCATTCTGGCCCTTGTCATTTGCTTGTCGATTCACTCAACTGCGTCTCACATTCCTACTCGTAATCTTGATCTTTTTTACAAACACAAGGAAGTTCATAGAAATGCATAGGCTATGAATGAATAGAAAGCTCAAATACGAGCAGAAAAGCCAGCGGTTCAAACATGAAAAAAGAAAAAAAAATTGAGATGCGTGCATGGAAAATAGAGCAGGCATGAGCAGCCTTAT
>NW_011508507.1:0-713 GCF_000495115.2 Populus euphratica
TCTAGTATGATAGAATCTCATTTAATTTACTTAACCTTGAGTAACTTAGCAAATCAAAATAAATTAAATTAGATAGATAACATAGTTTATGAATCATATCTCTATATAACTCTTAGATTAGTTAGGTGACAACTCTTTATCTAAACATATCATATATGTTTCACATAACTCATGTCACCTAACTCGTGTCTTTAACTTCATATGATCATGAAGAACTCTTCTAAATCATACAAGTTAGTTAAATAAGACTCAATTTTATAACATTAAATATATTCGATTAATGGTAATCTTGAGTGACTTAACAAATTATTTATAAATAAAAGTCTAATTTTATGCATATAAAATTGAAAGGTAATTATTTATGTTCTCAACATATATTTAATATATTAATGATAAAATCATTATAAATTAACTAGGTATCATACATAACATATATACATTTCATGCGTAACAATTTATATATAAATACACAACTTTAACATGTTATTCTAATTAAATGATTATGGATATATCTAAGCTAATTCCTTTAGGCCATTTAAATGAATTAAATGGTCAAATCTTAAATAGCTGTAGTAAGTCTTCATAAGTCCATTGCTAGCACTTCGGTTATAGCATTCATCATCATTTTTTTTTTGATTTAGATTACATAATAATTTTCTATTTAAATTTTTACATTTCTAAATTACATAACATTTACATAATTAATTAAAAAA
>NW_011508510.1:0-712 GCF_000495115.2 Populus euphratica
CTGTTGTTGTTAACCTTATTAGTATTATTATTATTATTATTCATTGTTATAACTATTATCATTACTAGTATAAATATTATTATTATTATTATTGATATTATTACCACTATTATTTATATTATAACTATAATTGCTAATATTACAATCACTCCAATAAAATATTACTATTATTATTACTATTACTATGAATATTAGTATTATTATCACAATTATTATTATCATGGCCGCCATTATTATTTTAACAAACTATTATTATTAATATAATAATTATTATTATTATCATTACCATTATAATTCAACTCATATTATTATTAGTTAGTGTTATTATTATCATTACACTTATTATTACTATTAGTAGTAGTATTACAACTACTATCACAATTATTACTATTATTAATATTTTTATCATAATTATTAATATTATTGTAACAATTATTGTCATGAAAAAAATGTTATTATTACTACAATTATTATCACTATTAATAGTATTATTAATTTATTATTGATTTCATCATCATTATTAACATTGTCACAATTATTATTGTTATTGTTGTTGTTTTTATTATTATTAGTATTATTATCATTATTAGTATTATTATTAGTAATATTATCACTCACTATTATTTTAACAAAAATTAAAAACTTAATTTGAAAGATAAATTAAAAATCATAAGAACTTTGGGGGGAAAAAATGAAAGCAAAGATCAATTTC
>NW_011508511.1:0-712 GCF_000495115.2 Populus euphratica
AAAGTGTTGTTAAATAAAAAAAAAAACATCGCATGGGATTTGTTTTAGATTTATTGTTTAAAGTTTCAATCTTAAATCATTTTAGTTAATTTTTATCGCAAAGATTTATAGCATGAAGTTTTGAGAGAAATGAGTGGAAAGATGGGTAATATTATAAGAAAATAAATTAAACCACATAATTTTCTTTGTCTGAAAGCTAAAACTAGAAATAGAAAATAAAGGAGAGAAAAATAAATCCTTAACATCTTTTTTTATATATTGTCTGATTGGTGTATGATTCCACTCATGTTCCCCATCCTTTTCATCATCTTTGTTTTTCTTCTTGTTGAGTTTTAGCCAGCCTGCGATGAAGGGTACGCTTTGTCTGCACGGTAGATCACAAAACAAGTGATTGAACCTACGAATTCTTGCACATGAAATTACACTCTGGAATTCTTGCTCATGCTTTCTTTTTTATCCAAGTACTTACCATCCATGTCTTCTAAAAGCTTTCGAACCGGGTTCGTCTACAAGTACTTCTTTACCGAAATATAATGCATTAAGTGCTCCGAAATATAATGCACTAAGTGCTTGTTTTCATCCGAAGAAAATTATAGTAAACAAAAATTCAGATTCAATGAAAAAGACATCGGCCAATGCTTATATAATTATTTTGGCCAATCATCTAGATGGTAAGTTAATAATAATAATTTAAGATTAAGAAGTTTGTTTT
>NW_011508512.1:0-712 GCF_000495115.2 Populus euphratica
AAAAGATTCCGAACGACCTCCAGTGCTACAATCTCCTAGTTGAACAATACCATTTAATGTTTTAATTTGTGATCTGTATACAGAAAAAAAGAATAAGAAGAAGAAGTAAAATAGCAAGAACGTTATGCACAATACCGTTACTCTGTTGTGTAAAATGAACCCTAAAAGCTGTTAGGAAAATATTAACAAGCATGTTTGTATAATTAGATCCCAGGAAAAGCCAAAAAAAACCTAAACTGATTAAAACTGCTATTATCTGATAACTAATCAAAATCCATTCCAGTTTCTAAATCTATACAGGCACAAAAAACGATGGCTTAAACGGAGCCAGCTCGTAACAAAAAGGAGCCGCCGGATGCTGCCACTTCTTGAACACCACTGGCTTCTCCCCCTCCGTTACCTGAATCCTCGGCGGTGGGGGCGGATCGTCCCGAGACTTCATATCCATCGCAGGAGGCGACGTGATAAGCGGAGACAGAAGAGGGATCGCAGCGTTCCAGCTAGAAGAAGAAGCCGGGCTGATCTGCAAGGACGCCGGTCTCCTCCGCTGGAGTCGGCTGGGACGCGACCGTGCTGCGGCTGAGTTACTACTTCGAAGAGTGTCTGACATGATTTGGGTTTTCGGCGAGTGAGAGCCACGTATTGTGAGGAGAGGAGATGTGGTTGTGTATATATAGAGCATAAGATAGGGTACATGATAGAACGTGAGACG
>NW_011508513.1:0-712 GCF_000495115.2 Populus euphratica
GACGTATAGTTTTCAATTAATGCTGTGTCAGATTGTTTGGTGGACGTTGTCGTTTGGTGGACATTGTTACTCTCTCTACCTGCTACCACTTTCATTCTCAACCAAAACCAACGCTCTGAATTAATTCTCATGTCTCAGCTACAATGTCCTCCTCTCATCTCCCAGCGCAGCCTCATTCTTCCTGGAAACTCCAACATTGTAGCTGCTGTTGAAGTATCTCTGAGCTAGTTATCTAGCTGCATGCATGCTGTTGCTAACACACAATCTAGGAGTTTCTTTTTTTTCTTTTTCGTCCAAGTGCTGATACCCTGAGTTCCATGGAAGGATAGAATCAGTTATAAAAATTTACAAGAGAGATTTGGATGTGATCTTGGACTTGGTTGTTGTTACAGTGAATTTTGTTCCAGCAAAGATCCTTATTTCATAATCAATCCCTTGTCTTGATCTTGGAAAATCTCTCTGTGGTCTTGATTGGTTTATCTTTTTTTTTAACTGTGAGTATCTGCATATCTGTCTGCATATCTGGATTAGTTTCTTGAAACTCTGAAGTTAATAATTATATAATTTTTCATAATCAAATTGATAATCTCTAAAAATATTTTTTTTGGTTAGTTTTGAAAGCTTTGGTAATGGCCTGAGAACCAGGCAATGACTGGTTCGTATTTGAAGGAGAGCGGTCAAATAATTAAGCAAATAAGCGAAGAGGAGGAGA
>NW_011508509.1:0-712 GCF_000495115.2 Populus euphratica
AATTGAGTCTTGTCTTCCATATGAATATTTTAGGCCTATATCTTAGCTTTTTATCCATATTGATAACACAATTTGCATATAACATCATTCTAGCACCTGTCTATATAATTTCATCAATCAAATATGCAAAATTTACATCACTATCACAAGTATAATTATGTCTTTTATTTAAGAATGTCCTTAGAAGTCTCATAAGATAACCATCCATACATTTTGTCACTCTAATTCATATTCTATCTAGCCCTTACCATGGTTTGCCCTCCCCTAGATTCATGCATTCAAAATTATTCATGTTTCTTGCATAAAGGTCTATGCATGTGTTTGATTGATACTTAAAAGTGTATTTTTATCAAGGTTTTATATCATTATTTTGCACTTAAAGTATCAATACCTCCTTAACTAAAGCATGTTTTATAATAATATATCTAATAATATAAGATACCTTTAATTTATGGTAAATGTTCATTTTAAATGCAGGCCTATCACATAAATGAAAGGATTGATTGATGAATTTAAGAACTAAAATTGGAAGGACAAAGAGATGACCAAACTTAGAAAAGAGATGTCGGTGCAATGCAAATGGAAACACTATTCGGTAATTGTGTCATATCTGGAGCTATAGATCTCCAATTTAGGTCTACTTTATATGGATGGAAAGGTAAGCCACACGCCTACAACTTTCATATAGAATCAAGATTCAAAAAGGTCATAT
>NW_011508515.1:0-711 GCF_000495115.2 Populus euphratica
AGACAACAAATGAAATCAGCTACTAGCTGTGCTCATGGAAATTGAACAGACTCTTGCCAAGAATAAAAGACATGTAACATCAGCAGAAAAATAAGTCCTAAGAAAATAATGCCAGTGAAGCTAAAATCTTTACTAGTAAAATCCTTACCAGTTGATGGAGCAAATGGTAAAAGGAGCTGCATTATTCATCTAACTAAACAGCGTGAAAGTCTGGCATTTACTAATTTCCACTATTGATTTTAGTCAATGCCTTGGCTAGGATTCAGCATTAGCAGTGCTAAAAAATTCTAAAAATAAAAATAGCACTTTGAATACCATTAAGATTCTCTTAGCAAGGATCTGCAACCAGGCTGTGCTTAAACATCTCTTTTAGTTACTTAAGGCAAAAAGACAAGGGCATTTCCCAGCGCTTTTCCAAAGGGCACAGAGGAGATCTTGCTCTTAAAAACAGCAAGCTTTTTGCATCAAAACCAAAACAAATCCTTTTCTTTTGACTAAGCCTTAAACTTCATGCAACTAAATACAGAAAGCATTTTCTAAGGTCTTAAATTCCAGTCAACAGGACATAGGAGGCATTTACAGAAATCAGGTGTGGCAACCCACCCTATTTGGCGTTCTGCCACGCAAAGATCTGAGTTAAACCCTAAGGTTATTAATAAGATTTCAGGTGTCGCAACCCTGGACCATCAATCTCTGTCTGATTTAGACTTA